>NC_046970.1:6020940-6320940 GCF_009769545.1 Cyclopterus lumpus | reverse complement strand
CCACGCTCCTCTAAATGTTATTTCAGGTGCATGTGAGAGACGATGAGAAAGCTCAGAGAGTCACCAAAACCAAAGTGTTGTCGAGCACAGTATCACCCATAAATGATCAGGCAGTAGTTACAACCGCGAATAGACAAAATATCAAAGGTCACCAAAGTCTTCGTCCTGGAGATCGTGAATGACCTTAAGAAGGTTTGGCGAGTATAGTTGTTGAGCTCCGGCGCAAAGTGTTGAATGGATCGACCTAATGACCGACATCATCATCCCGAGGCGGCTCGTGAGGCGAAATCAATCACAGATTGATGACGGGACGATCCTGTCACACAGTCTGAAACGCAACACATTCATCATTCCCGTTATTTTCAATAACAAAGTCTGATACACAAAGTCTGATACACAGAAATGCAATTACTCCAATTAGAGATAACGTATCGATTCAAGAAAGATAAACCATAGGGATATCAACAAAAGCCCAAAGACTGTTTACGGTGTTACACTTAAACAGGCGGCGCAGAGGTTATCCAGTAATGAAGCTCAGTCCTTATTGAAACCAACTTCCTGTACGTCCTGACAACACGATGCAATCTGAGTGTCGGTAACATCCCCGTCGTGCAGAAAGTGTCTCACGGTTTTTTATTTCCGATGCAGAGCATTCACACATGTTCCCCCCGGTGTGACAGATAAGGTCACCGAGCTTCTATGAACGAGTATCATTTAGCGAACTCGCCTTTTTTGCGCGCGCATGTTTGTGACTGTGACCGTGCACGTGCGCTTTAGTAGAGCGCTGGCAGATGTGACTGTTTGGATGCGGGGCACACAGATGTATTTGTGGCCGAGGTGGGATTGTCTCATTGAATGTCAATGAGCGCCCGTGTGTCACTCCTGTGTGATTACTCCAAGGAATGACACAAATCAGCCCTTCAGCCCACAGAGAGAGAGAGAGAGAAGGAGAGAGAGAGAGAGAGAGAGAGATAAGGAGAGAGAGAGAGAGAGAGGGGGGGGGATGAGGTGGTGACTGGGTAGGAGGAGGGATCATTTTAGAAAGAGCGAGACTTGATATTCTCAGATATTCTTCAGCGTGTCTGTGCTCTGTTTGTTAATGTTTGTTCGTGCTGCCAAATCCGACGCCTCACAGCAGTGATGACCAGCTGAGAGCCCCCCTCAACACACACACACACACACACACACACACACACACACACACACACACACACACACACACACACACACACACACATACACACTTCAACATAATGCCTCCATGGACACTTGATACCTTTTTGGTAACATGGATGTTTAGTGTGAGATTGTGTCTGATTCATCAGCACATTGTGTTGTTGTGTGTTTAAAAAATAAATTCTAACCTATTTATCGCTATACGTTTGTATGTGTGAGACCCTGTAGAGGTGACAGCGTCGCTGTGACTGATGGCACGTTTTGTCCCGACGAGACTGAGCTGCATCTGGAGACCACACACACACACACACGCACACACACACAAACACACCCACACTCACGCGCACACACATGCACTATTGTGCGTGCTCTTTTAATGAGTGTATCAGAGAACAATGCTGATAAAAATGCGTGCCATGGCCCAGCCTTTAAAAAGAGAATAAGAAATAGGCTACAGTGCTGCCATGCACCATGCCTAATCACACTGCACACACAGCATGTGCACTTTGCATACTTTCACATACTGTACTGGAATAAAACACACACACACACACACAAGACGAGGGGTATACATTATGCATATGCATTCTATATGCACAAATGATACAAATATTAACCAGGAGTCCATAACACAAGAATACACTGAGAGTACACAAACAGTGCGTGGTGTGTGTCTTTGCATCATAACATAGTATACGATTCATATATTTAAACTGTTATTTTTACGAATTTCCTTTATTTTTCCAGTCTTTCCTTTCGTAAACTCTCCATATTCTGTCCTCTCCTTATCTCACCTTCTCCTTTTCCATTCTCAAGATCCTATTTTTTGCTCTCTGACCTGTGTCTGATTACTTAAGGTTACTTATCTTTGTTAATAGACACAAACAACACCCATTCACTTAGTCTCACCCACGTTGCCCTGCTAGGTTCTCACTTATGTCGACATGCTTGTTCCTGAGGTTTCTCTTCTCGATCTTTGACTCGTTCGTGGCAGTTGTTGTTGCTTTGTTGCCCACCAGGGGGCAGTGGCGCTACACTGATGGTTGGAGGTATCAGGCTTGGATGAAGCTGACACACAGGAAGTTTCTGAGCATTGCTGAGGACTGAGTTGCATATCAATGAGTCGTGATGAATAATGAAGGTTCGAAGAGGAGAATTTTTTTTTTATTAATGTGAATCTGTTGTCTTTCATTTAGATTGTGGAGTTAGTCCTTTTGTAAAGAGAGGTGTGTTGACATTCTCGGCAGCGACATGGTAATTTACTGTGTGTGTGTGTGTGTGTGTGAGAGCAAGAAGAAGTGCACACGCATCACAAGCTGTCACTCAGCTGTAATTAGGGAGAGTCTCTTCTGCTGTCCTCCGACACTGTTTAATTTACCTGGCAAACACTTTGCAAATGTACTCACTCTGTGTGTGTGTGTGCGTGTGTGTGTGTGTGTGTGTGTGTGTGTGTGTGTGGAGAATGTCCACTTGTGTTTACGCTTTGTTTCATCATCTGATTTTCTGAATGTTTCAGTTTCTAAGCTCTTCTGGACTTTTTTTCCTCATGTACACCCAATTTTGGAATTTATCTTTTATGTAAACTGTTTCAGTGTGTCCATCCGTGTGTGTGTGTGTGTGGTATGTGTGTGTGCTCATGACAGAGAATGAAGGTGTGTGTGTGTGTATGCGTGTGTGGGATCTAGAGTGGGGATCACATTCAGCCTGAGGGGAGGTGAACCTATTGTAAACAATGGATCTAACAGAATAGGCCTTCACATCTTTACCCTGTGTGTGTGTGTGTGTGTGTGTCTGTGTGTGTGTGTGTGTCTGTGTGTGTCTGTGTGTCTGTGGGTGTGTGTAGACATTCATACAAGGCCATTGTAGGCCACTGAGGAACCCCGGGGCACGCTGGCCTCTCTGACCGAGTGTCTTTGTACCTCCTTTTTCCAGGGTCTTCTTCTGTTTGAGGTGAGGAAGAGGAGAAGCAGGAGGAAGAGGACGAGGTGTGAGTGAATGCAGCCATGGTCGTTGCACCCTGTCCATAGAGGAGCGACTGAGTGGAAGACGAACAGAGAAGACAGAGACAACCAACAGGTGAGACGGCATCCCGAGAACAAACACACACAGTTCATTGAAAGTTGACAGTTTGTGAATTGTCAGAAAATGCACACCTCAAGTTCCCAAAAGTCAAGTTGACATCTTCAAATTGCTTGTGTTGTCCACCAGTTCAAAAATCCAAACATAAAGGATGGATAACAAATCTGTAAATATTCCCATTATTCTCTAGTTATTCTGTAATATGTAGCACTCGGTCTAGCTGATATCATAAAACGTATCACAATATCATTTCGGTTTTTTTTTAAGGAAGGTCGAACAAAGCAATTTAAAGACGTCACCTCTGGGAAAAGCCATGTGATGGATGATTTTCACATCTTTTTGACATTTTATATACAAACGATAAATCAAGAAAAATAATTGATGAAAAATAATGATTAGTCGGAGCCCTAACCCCCATATTATGATTTCTGAGCTGAGCCTCATGTTTCTCTGTAACATGTCATGACTCATAAAGTCGACTTTTTTTGTAACTGTCTGCTGCCAGAGGGAAATTGGAGGAGTTAATCCTAATGTGATACTAATAGGCATAAAAGGATGCTGGTAGCATCCACCCACACTCCACCCTCATGATGTGTGTCTGTGCCGGTTGTAAGAAGATTCTTCTCAGGCCTATTCTGTTTTCCAAGTTGTCATTTATTTCCTTTGACCTTTGCCAGCTCGCTTTTTACATTGTTTCTGCTAGTTTGAAAAGCAATATGTTTTGTTTGCTCTCCTGCCTCCCGTCTTTCCTTTTTTTTTTTTATGTCCGGGGCGTTCTGACCTCTCCTAATGCCCTCTTCCTCCCCCCTCCCTGGCTCGGCGTCCTCTTTGCCCCGCCCGTCTCTCTCCTCTTTCCCTCTCTCAGGATGAAACTGGTGGGGAGGTCAGCATGGCCTGTGCAGGTGGCCTTCCTCGTTGCCTTGGTGATGCTCTGCGTTGACACGGTGTCCGCTGGCAGCCGTAACCATCGGGGACCGACAGGTACACCAGGTCTTGCTCTGAACACCCTTCCAACACCACAAGAGGTTAATTACACTGTCACTGCAAAGGTACAACACATGTTCCCCGACTGAGTCATCCCGGTCCTGGAGGAGGGGGCCGAGCGGGGACAATATGCTCCGTCCCTCAGCGTGACATAATGTAATCTAGACAAGACCTCGTTTTGGGCTTGGATGCAAACTCACCCCTGTTTGAATGATCGAGCCCTTCCAGTTACAAATGGCACTTAAGATGTCAGGAGCTGTCAACACAAATAGATCAGAGTGAGTGTGATCTGATCTCTGCAGACGACCAGCAGTTCAGGGCTGATGCTGTTGTTCTCCAGCGGCTTAATGCTTAGTGATTTAGGGGTTGCTATAAAATAGGTTGTGTGGCCCGTGTAGAAGAGGCCATGTAAGGCTCATGACTTCTAATCCTCAGGCTCCTAATTGCCTGTGCCGACATTAATATGCATAGCTCTGCAGGGCCCCCGTTAACCAAAGCACCACTTTGTTTATTACCTGAGAAATCTATGAAAAAAAAGATAGAAACCACAGCCGCCCTTGACTTTTAATTTAATTCAACACGCTAAATCTATTCTCTATCCTTAATTTCCATAAATCATGGAAACATTCCGCCACCAAAACTCAAAAATAAATAAATAACCGACACAGTCTTATTAATATTTTATCGGGGCTGACTGCAGGGACAAGTTGTGTCGAGTCGCGGCATCTTGCGCTTCGACTTGTTGGCGACAACCTCCCGAGTCACATTTAATTATGACAATTTCCTTAATTATCTCTTGGTCTCTTCGCTTTCACCGCTGGTGCTCTGCAAGGTGACCTTTATGTGCCACCGAACTGCTACCAGCATCCAGTCTGTGCAGTGAGTGAAGGTATTAGTTTCCTTTTGATGGAGAGGAGGCAGCCTGCTTACGGCAGGGACACTACTAATTGCAGGCCCTGTGTATTGTGAAGGTCAGCATGGGTTGACTTATTTCTTATTTCACTCTCGCTGTGAAACAAAATGACTGGCTCACAAATCGGCTGGCGCTTTTTATGAGAGGGTTTTACTCTAATTGGTGCAAGTTAAGGACTCGTTAATACCAACATGGCACCAACACATGCAGCGGTTTGAGGCCGAGAAATAATTTGCAGTTCATTACGACTGCTAGATATGTTTTCTGTGGTTTCTACTTAAGTATTTGTACTTAAGGTCAGTGAGGCATTTGTTTGATCTGTGTTTCTGGTGATGTATCATTTGCTGCCACATGGTGGCTCTAGAGGTCAAAAAATCCTCCTCTGAAAATATGTATTTTTTCCTTAATCTCAGTCTCATTGACCCAACGTTATTCTCAGAGGCAATCTGTCGGTTGAAGGACACTCACCTGAAAAACAAATCTATAATGGGCATGGATGGAATGAATGGCAACTAACGAAGAAGACATGATATGACTGACAGCTGTCACTTTAAATAGATGTGGGTGGAAAACAACAGCATCTGCTTTCTTTTTTTATTTTCTGGCAGCACTCACATGGGAATAAAATATATTAAATGAATATAAAGTATCAGATCCATCTTAAAAATATATATAAATAAAAACGTCACAATCTCACGGGAAATATCTTTCCTCTCGCCAGGTCCATATCTTACTTATTGTAACGCTGAAACATTCAGCACATACTAATGATAAACTCATTTTCACTTGTGTACCTTTCACAAATAGTGCAAGGCTGTGTAGAATAACATAAAATACTTCAGCACAGAGAAAAATCTCTAATGCTGATCATTTAATCTTTTACTGTATTTCATAACAATCACAGATCAGCAGGTCACATAATATATTGCATTCCGGGAGCTGTGAACGTAGTGCAACACAAACAATGATGTACTTTAACCGTGCGGTTTCTTGAATAAACATCAGGCTTACATGTATTTATTGTAACTCTTTCAGCTCTGAGCAATATTCTCTTAAATTTTGACAATGAAATCTTCTAAATTGCACTTTTTCTCGTTCGAATGCCTGAAATATGATAATCTGAGACTTCAGTCACTAGCTTGCGGAACAAAACTATTCTTCTAGTATCAATTGCTAATCCCTGTTTCAACATACCGTTGATCACACATGATATCTTAAATTCCCAGAGAGACACATATCATCCGGTTTTATTGGGCCATCCTTGGCCTCATGTGAGGAACAACATACCTGTCACTTTCTGCATGAAGAGGCCCACAGTCACACTCATGGTCAAGCTTAAATGTGCATCCATGCAGGTTTATTTTTGAGTATTCTGTCCGCCAGTCTGTCCGTCATATACGATGCGGCTTTTATTGGATATGGATTTGTTAAGCAGGAGTACTCAGCCGTACCAGCGACCTGTTATAATAATTAGCATGAAGCCTGTGGGCCTGTTGAACACTGATAATGTCAGGAGGATTGATGCGCTGCGTATAGGACCAGGGTGAGGAGGAGGAGATGGAGCGAGTTAGGAAAGGGGAGGTCAAAGAGGGCAGATGGAGAAAGAAAAAAAGAAGGGCTGGAAATTTAAATGAAGAAAAAAGAAGGGCTGGAATTTTAAATGACGAAAACAGAGTTGTCATGTTGTGTTGTAGTATAAAGGATGTGGGAAGATGTTTGACATGGTTTCCAACTCTGTTCCAAACATCTCGCTCTCTTGAGGCCCACCTGTGTGCTCCTACAGAGACGTACAGTATGTCCCCTTCACGTTGACTTTGCCGTCTCCGACAGATTTTCTAGATATCTGGCCTTTCATAGCCGTGGACATGCTTGTCAGGTATTGACGGGGGAAAAACACGGCATTTTGATAAATTGCACGATGCTCCCGCTCGCCTGTGTCTGTCAGAATACATCAATCGCCTGGCTAACCCAGCGGTTCAAGGTAGCTTGGTTTGTTGGCTGCCCGGCTGCTGTTGCCACCCCCGCACCCCGCACCACCACCTTGCTTCCCACCGCACCCTCCTCCCTTTGCTCCAGGAATAAAAGCATTTAGCCATGCTTGAGAAGTCTTTTCATCTCAGTGTGTGCTGGGCTCTATTACGTTGAGATGGCCATAACAGAATGGTTTAAAGGCAACATTGAGACATTAGATACACTATTATTGTGTGTGTAAATAGCTAGAGGCGGACTGCTCAGCACATGAATCTTAAGCAGATGAGTTATGAGAGGCTGCGGCGCTCTGAACAGAGTGCAGACGGAGAGTGCTCACAGTAAAGCTGCATATATTTCTGTGTGCACTCCAGACCACTTTTCCGATGTTTGGCACTTGGCCATGTTTTTCTACAATTATTTCAAATACGGGTCCAACTTTATGCCGAACATCTTCTGAAAAATCACTTCTCAGCGACATTTCACTGCAGAAGAAAAAAAAAGTCTTATATGACAACTGTTTTACAGGTTAGTAGATCTGCACTGAAACATGTATGTACAGTTTGTTCTAATTGAAACATGAAAATCTGATTTTTACATTAAGTTTGTAAACAATTTTGACAACTTTCTTTTTGATGTGAAGAATGGCAACATCGGCCTGTCTGTCTGTCTGCCTGTCTGTGTGTCTGTATCTGTCTGTGTGTCTGTCTGCCTGTTTGTGTGTCTGTCTGTCTGCCTGTCTGTCTGTCTGTCTGTCTGTCATCAGCATGTCAGCATTGTCCGTGTTGGCCTGCTGCCCTTGAATTGAATATGAAATGCTCCAGCCGCATCTGTGCATAATAATACACCACAAACAATACATGGAATATGTTTATTAAGCACTAAAGTAAATAAAAAAGTGTCCCGTATTGTTTTATATATATTTGACACACTCCCTTTCCAATTTCCAGAACAGCATTTATATGTGTTAAATAGGGAAATAGGGACGTATTTTTACCAAAACCATGCACCTGTAAATATCTTTAAAAATGTATCTTCAGGAATGAGTGGTTTTGAGTTAATTTCTCCCACATTTAATAGATTTTTGCCTCAAACTCTCTGTTGCTCTAACCTCTATTGATTGGTTACATACCGCTCAAGTGTGCAATTCACAGCAATGCTGCTCCTTCAAAGATTTACATTTCTGCTTCTAAACAAGCCCACACTCATAATATTTAGACGTAAAGTCGTGCACATATTGACATATCAACCTTTTTTTTCAAATCTTAATTTAGTCACAAATTAGTCGAATATTTTCCAACACATTATTATGGTGGTGCATAATGATACAACTTTTATCTGCGTGGGAAAATATGCCAGCTGTCCATTATTAAAGCAAAACAAGCGATACAAAGAAGGTCAGGTTGCCATTGGTATGAAACATTAATGCAGCTCAGACTTTTATGACTGCTCACACCGTGGTTTATTCCTTACTGTTGCACACCATTAAGCCACCTCACCACTGGGCCAGAACCACAAAACAAACAGACCTTATATAATTAATATTTGTTAGATTTCTGAGGTTAAAGAAATTACAATTTTCGAGATATGATGTGATATTTAACTTGAAAGTATCTTTATTTGTGCAGGTCTGAAGAAATTAATAATTAGTTTGGGCTTTAAGAAGCTCCACATACAGGAAAGTGGACTATATAAAGCCTCTACATCGTGTGATTCAAATTAATTAATCGTACTGCGTGAATTCCTTCACTATATTATCTGATTCATTTTTTTAACATCCGGCGTGTGAAGTGGTGTGATGGCCTCTAGCACATATTTGTTGTATTATGTATTATATGTATTTTACTCATGATTTTATTTCAATTACTGATAGTGATGAAGCAGCGGATCCCCCGTCAATGTAAATAGTGTGTTCCTGCATGCAGTGTGGTGCTGCTCCCTGAAGGCCACACAGGCCACATCTGAAACACACTAGAGTAGTTTTGAGTGTCCCTTTTGATATGTCCATGAAAGAAAGGCTTTTAGAATATTTGCTTGGAAAGCTCCGTCAGCTCTCTCTTTTTTTTTTTATTAAGCTGCGACTGTAAGCCACAAGAAAAACCCAACGGAGGCCCTCCGACCTGGTCACCTCATGTTACGTTTACACCAGCTTGGATTTAACCATACCCACTTAAATTAGATTACAAATTAGCATACAAAGATGGACAGACACCAAAACAGGCACACAAATGAAGTTCAGGTGTTTTTTACTTTCCACGGCTCACTCACATCCTCACAGCTTTAAAGTTTTGAAATACAAACAGCCCCGGCTCAGGTTTGATGTAAGCAATAAGAGAGGAGACCTGCGAACCCTCTGACCTCATTATGCTAGTCGGAGGCGAGCCGCTCTTTCTTCTCTCTGCTGCCTGTGACTACTTCTCCTCTCCTCCTCTTCCTTTTCTCTCTTTCTTTCTCACTAACAAGCTGCCTATTTGTGAGATGGGTGAGGACAATGGGTCTTACCCAAACAGTGATTTTCAAGACAGATTAATAATAATGAGGGCACGAGTCGGATTAAAACAAAGACCATTTGGTTGTGTTTAAATTACACGTTCTTTTAAAAAAATAAAAAAGATTGTTACTATGTGCTCTAATTGTGATTATTACAGTTATAATCACCACTGCGCGAATAGTTCTTGTCCAATTGAGTTTGGTCCAATTTTATTAAAGTCTAGATTTTGATCAGTAGGCTATATGTTTGTGTGTGCGTGTGTGTGGGTGTGTGTGTGTGTGTGTGTGTGTGTGCGTGTGTGCACGGTGGTAATCCGGCAGCTGCTCCAGCCTCAGGAGAGCCCGAGACAGAGGAGTGAGGGAAATGAAAGTAGAGGGATGATAGCGGAGGGGCACCCTCAGAGAGCCTGGGATCATTGATGGGGCTCTCTGGAGGAGAGAACAAACAAACTTTAAATCAGAAAGGATGAGAGGGGCCATGGCCTGCAGAAATGGAACCCTCGACAGAATGTGTGCGTGCGCTTTTTTGTGCCTCTGTGTGTCTGCCTGCAAAGCTTATTCAGCTGAGCATGAAAAGTTTGGGAGTCTGGGTAAAGTCACGTACATAAATGAAATCTGGGCTTTATGCTACAGTATAACCAAGGTTTTTCCAGAGCTGTAAAGAGGCTTATAGGTAGTAATGTCGCCAGCAGGGTTTGCTGTGCTCGGGAAAAAACGGTACCAGAGACTCTCAGGAGTGCACAACAAGGTTTGCGAGGGAAGATAAGACGGCTGGAATCCGTTCAGAAGCCATAAGCAACGATTATATTTACTAAACATTTTCCCCAACACTTGTGGTCGGCGCGTTTTCCTTCAGGTGGCCACAAAGGCCTCTTCTTTTGAGATTTATGGGTTTAATGTGCTG
The DNA here is from genome assembly GCF_009769545.1 of Cyclopterus lumpus. Lineage (NCBI taxonomy): Eukaryota > Metazoa > Chordata > Actinopteri > Perciformes > Cyclopteridae > Cyclopterus > Cyclopterus lumpus. Next base: position 6,310,426 of record NC_046970.1, on the reverse strand, counting down.
AGTGAAATGTAACATTAGCATAGACATGAAAAGGTGAACACTTCTAAACATGAACATAAGCCTATTCACACACTGTGCTCACAGCATCCTGATGGCGTTGTACTGAACAGTTAGCAGACCACACTCAAACACAGATGTACCGATGATAAGATACACACTGCTACACACCACAACTTTTCCCTCTAAGAAAGCATATGTGTTTGAGTACCATCACACGAATAATGACACACTTTCTTTCTGGGCAGACAGCTTTGGGTTAAAATTTACTTACAGTTAAGCATGCCCTTCTGTCCCATTACTGTCAAGAGAATATTATAATTAACCATAGCAAGGTCCCCAGGGAAGTGTGGAGATAATCGTGGGAGATAGACGCTGTTTGTGTGTTGGAGGTGTCAGGTGAAAAGCAATTATCCTCATATAAATTATGGCTTTGAGGATCACACACAGAGAGAAAAAATACACACACACACAGTGATGGCTATAAAGATAGTGGGCTGTTCCACCACATGACTCATAATATGTGCATGTCTGTTCTTTGCTTACATCAAGTGGTTTAATATGTCTGAAAGTAGTCAAAATAAACTATTATTTTCCCGACGTTTCTTTCGCCGGCGCACAACGACAACAGAGGCGCCTCTGTGTCTGCGTTAATGAGGGCACTGTGCTGAGAATAAAAGCAAATCATCTCTAAAGGGTGTTTACTTCAGAATCAAAGAGTATGAGACTGGAATACATTGAGGAGTTTATACAAAAGTAAATAATTCAACAGCTTTGTTTAATCCTCAGATAAGCCGCTGTGGTGTATATTTGATTGTTATTTGCAGCACAAATGTATTTGAATTTAATGCCAATTTATTTGCAGCGACAAACCGTCAAAACACCAATAAGCCATCCTTAAAGTCTATGAATTTATAGCAAATAATCCCCCTCACCACTCCCCTCTCTCTCTCTCTCTCTCTCTCTCTCTCTCAGTCTCATACCAGGTGAAGCAGGGGACATGTGAGGTGGTGGCCATCCATCGCTGCTGTAATAAGAATAAGATTGAGGAGCGCTCTCAAACCGTCAAGTGTTCCTGTTTCCCTGGGCAGGTCGCTGGCACCACCAATACCAGACCCTCCTGTGTGGAAGGTAAAATACATTAAAAATGTATATATCCCAGTGACGCACTGTATTTGCAGCCCACATTCCAGACATTTGTAGTTTCAAGCAGAACGTTTCTCTTGAAAGAAACACCCACTATGACAAACAGTCTACTGTAAGTCTGGTTGGTCGTCCGCATTTGCACCAAATACTAAAACTGCACTGCTTGAATCCTTAATTACACATTAAATTCACCCTTAAGTAGCAATGTTTAAGTTCCACACTGTGTATTATGTTCCAACCTTTCATTAAAGCAATACAATCAGGAAATATTCAAACCCAAACACTGTGTTTTTCTCTCGATTAAATGCATTAAATCAAAGAGAAATTATCCAGCTGTCTAGTACATTATTTTATACTCATTTCCTCCACAATTCTCTAGCAGGATAATTCCGCTGGACATCCAATCGTTCGTGACTAGAATTCTGAATGAGCTTTGTCTATGTGTGGACGTTGCTTGGCTGCACCATGTTTGTGTAACGATCGACACACTGCCGAATCTCACAGGGTCAAAGAGGCTAAAAATGTTTTTAATCATCTTGCATCATTAAATTTGCAACATGAATCATCTCACCTAAAACAAATCATTACCTGATTCAGTCCGACATAAATAAATGAGTCCACTGCAGGAAAGATTAATAGGGTGCACTTTATTTTGAATTGCTGCCCGGTTAGATTCTTGTGTGGGAATTGATTTTTCTCATGTCATAAAACAGGAGGACACTGCTCTTCCTTTTTGCACAAACAGAGCGAAACCTTTCAAAGGTGTTGGGAAACATGAAACGCTGATGGGAAAATAACACCTGGCCTTTCTGTCCTCCTTCTTAGCAAAGCCACAGTCAAGAAACACACATGGGGTGAGACAGGGACAAGATGGACACATATCAGAAGGAAGAAACAACACAATGTTGTCGAAACACTGAGCGGCAAGAACATCCGTGGTTTTGAAATTGAGACAATGAACAAATGTCCACCATCTTGATACCAAAATGCACTTTTAAAGAGGAGTAAAATAGTATGTTTTTCTGTGAATTATGTAAAATGGTATCTCACTTCCCTCCTGGTCCAACAGTTTGTGGTTCATCGCGTAATGCAGGTAATGCAAGCACACCAGTGTCTCCTTGCCTCCTTATTCCCTTGTGCGTAGGAAAGGAGGAGCAAATATACGACAGCTGTCGGCCGAGACCGCCACAGCCTCATGACAGGACATTTAAACTGCAGTTTAAAAGGCTGTATTTTATTTGGGACAGCGTTCCATTTCATACCTGGTGGGCCACTTGAGTACAGACGAGGAGACAGCATCTTCCTCTGATCTCTTATATACGTCAAGACATAACAAGACATCGAGCCCGGGAAGACCAGAGACCACTTTGTGGACACTAATGGGGATCCAAATAAAAAAATAATACAATGACAACCCAAGCATTGGCAGGAGCAATGCTTTGTGGGTAAGAAATGTTGTTTATGATGTCAAATGTATGGGAGAGAAACATCAATTTTTTGAGGAAATACATCATCCAAGGAATTCTGCTCACACATACACTACGGACATGTGTATCCGTATGTTTGTGTCTGCTATATGCAGCAGTGTGTGTGTGTGTGTGTGTGAGAGAGAGAGAGAGTGAGTGTAGTGATGATAGACAGAGGAGAGCTGCGGGTCGTTTTCATAGACCTTTGTTCCACCCGTCTGTCCGCTCCGCGAGCTCCCGCCCAGCTAGAAACAAGTCGTGTCACTGACCCCTATCATCCGCAGACGCTCCGCTGAGATCACGAGCACACACACAGTGTCGGCCAACCCGATCCCATCACGCTGTATTAGCCGCCTACCACAGGAAAGTACACAGTTGTCTCATACGGGAGGATACTGGGGTTATTCAAACTGCTAAGGTCGACCGGGGGGGGTTGGACACCGGATCCACAGCCGAGTGACTATTGGTCCAACTCAAATAGAGACTTTGATGAGTTGCAGATGCTCGTTCTCGAAACTTCTTGATCAGAATTGCAGTTTTTGGTTAGTTTATTTTGGATGAAAATTCCGTATCGGCACATTATCATGCTAATGCGGTAAATTAATGATATGGTAATTGTCAAGAGGAAACAACAAAACAAAACAAAAAACAAATTCCCCCTGCACAAGCTTCAGTTTGTTCACTTCTATTGGCTCAATCTCGCACAGCAACAAGAATAAATTCACTGTTTTGTTTTGTTTCTGCTGTAAAATTATAATTATTGCTAGATTATTTTTTTCTTCGGACCTTATTAAATCCAATATGTTGAGAAGTACTTAGTAGTAACTAACTTATCTTTGCCACAACCTGGGCCTACATGTTTATTATAAAGACAAAACAGCCATAAAGTATTGTTAAAACACCAACAATACATATTTAATGTTTTATATCTGTGCGTTTTGACTTTTACATTATGCATCAGACCTCTTAAGCACTAACTGTTATACAACTCTAATAGACTTATTTGAGATTTGGGAGAGGTACTGCTGATTAAAAAGTACAGTCAACATCAATCGCAGATATTGATCATGTACAATCTATTGTTTTTTTTTAAAGTACAGACGGGGTCTGAGAGACCCCAAATTAAAGTAATCCATATTTTCTGAATTTTGTAATTATTTATAAATAATGTTTATAATAAATTCTCATAAATCAAGGAAAAGTCATGAAGTATCAAACTGATATGTTTTGTGAGAGCACAATAATCGAGCTAATTAATTTTCATCAATTTGTGTTTTTCATTTGTGTGAATCATTGTGTGAATCACACACATACTTCCTGCGGTGCAGGCATGTTCTCTCATGTTCTCCACATTTAGTCATCACAACTCTCCATATAGCACCCGACATACCGCCCCCATCCAGTGCGTTGCTATTCTTGCATGTGGCCAGTAGACGGTGCTTTTCCCATTCAAATGACTCAATCACAGACAGTCTATACCTGCTAGATCATTCCAGCACTATTCTCACCCAATGAAGAAGTAGATTTGTTGTTTAACCTCTTTGATGAGTTCCTAGATGAGAACGATTGCCTTATAATGATCAAATCGGGCAACCATGGCAAAGATGATTGGCTTTGTAATGAAACTCGGGATAAATAAGGAATCATGTGAAGCTTTGCGAACCTCTCAGAAAAAGGCATTGCCTTGATGCTTTGCTTTCGTTCGTTCACTTCTCCTTAAATACTTGGTCTAGTGTGCTAAGAGGACGCAATGACACTGATGAGAAGCTAACAGGCGTATTGCAATGTTATTCCTGTGTCACTGAAAGTCATTCAGCGATGGATTATTTCACACACAAACAGCTTCGTTCTTCCGTCACACTAGTCATGAGGTTTTCTAATTTCCCATTTGGATCGCCCCTCCGAGTCACACCGCCTCTCACTTCCAAAATCCAGTGCTCAGCAGCACTCATCTCATGAGTCATGCTTGACCTCCGAGTTCACAGTTACAAAAACATCTCACCTCATCCAACACACGCACACGCACACATCCACGCGTGCTCCTTTCACCTTGTAGGCTTGGGGCGCTGTTGGAAAGAGACAAATCCCGCTCGGTAGCCACCTTTGTAGAAAAGCTACCGTGTAAATGGAGTTACATTATTGATGCCGGCTGAAAGAGGAGAAAATGGCAGGAACTCCCATTACCGGCTGCCGCACGGTGGGACCCATTACTGCGTGGCTAACTTTGTCAAGCCAACTTTATTCCTCACAAAATCCTTTTCCATGATTTGTAATCATTAAATAGACTTATTTTTGCTTCTTTTTTTAAAATGTTCTTTTTCAATCAGTGATTGGCAGAAAGAGTTGGTGCTGTCAGTCGTGAGTTGATTTGGAAAAGTCTAAATTGGAGCGTAATGAGTTTTTTTTAGAGGAATAATTGATAATAGATAGATGTCAATGGTATTTGGGAATTTTCCACTGGAGAAATGCATTGGGTCCACTTGTGCGTGTCTGCGTCTCATAGATTTCCCATTAGGAGAAATAGCTTGTCCAAGTGCAGACCAAATGTGTGACCACTGAATGCAGGATAAATAAAATGTTGTTTTTGTCTCAATTGGGGTTCTGCCAAATGTAGTTAAGCTCACACTGCTGGTTAGGGCTGTGTTGGTTAGGGCTTGTGTGCACATCTAGGGAATGAATGTGAGTCTGTGCCAAGTCCAAGAAGAAAGCTATCCTCGTATAAAGTATGTTGCTCACGTGTTGCACAATATTGTTCACTGGCTGAGAGAAAAATTACTCATATTCTGTTCTAAATGTCATTAACATATACATTAAAATACTCTATAAGGAGACCTGCATTCAGACATAATGCTACTCATCTAATGCTATTTATTATTATCAATATGTTTACATGCGGGCTGCACGGTGGTGTAGTGGCTAGCACTGTCGCCTCACAGCAAGAGGGCCGTGTGTTCGATTCCCGGTCGGAGCGGTCCTTCTGTGTGGAGTTTGCATGTTCTCCCCGTGGCAGCGTGGGTTCTCTCCGGGCTCTCCGGCTTCCTCCCACAGTCCAAAGACATGCTGCAGGTTAATTGATCTCTAAATGTCCCATAGGTGTGAGAGTGAGAGTGAATGGTTGTATGTCCCTACATGTGCCCTCGATGGACTGGCGGCCTGTCCAGGGTGTCCCCTGCCTTCGCCCTATGTCAGCTGGGATAGGCTCCAGCACCCCCGCAACCCTAATGAGGATAAGCGGTATTGAAAATGGATGGATGGATGGATGTTTACGTGTAGTGTCGTAGGGGGGCTAAATGGAAGCACTTTATACTCGCTTATAGCTTAACCTTTCACAATGTGTCACATTAAATTAACCCCTATGCTTCTGTCTGCCGTGAAAGTAGAAAGTTGCATTTATTTGATATACTCAAATCAACCATAAATATCACAACATTGCAGTATGGAGTCCTTGGCTCAGAACAACATTCCCACTGGGCATTCATGTGTGTTTGAGGGTTTTCTGAGTATCAATTGAAATAGGACTTTAAATCATTTAAATGTGGTGGTGGAGCACAGTGACCTGATAAAAACGACGGATGAGTGGATTTACTTAGGTGTGTTATTTGCTGAGCTCTGCAACAGACAAACTAGTTTCCATTAATTGGCACAGAAATCTAGTTTGGTGCTTTAGCACATGTCAACCTGCTGTTGTTTACTGTAATATCTGCTCTATAATATCACGCTTTTGTCATTTCGCCAGTCAGTTCTGGCCGTGTGTGTAAATGCTCCCTGTGCATCCTTTTCTGACAATTTTTCCACACCCTTTTTTCGCTTGTGTTTTCTCGTCATGCATACCTGGGTGTGCTGGCATGGATGTGTGAGCCCTGGCTACAGAGATACAGTGTGTTAGTAAATCATTGTAGAAAGAGATGGATGCCTCTCTCCAACTGCGTCTGCACTCCAGGATCACTGAGTGGAACAGTTACAATGCCTGAGGGTATCCATACAGGTCCATCCCCAACTCTGTGTGTCTGTGTGTGTGTGTGTGTGTGTGTGGTGTGTGTGTGTGTGTGTGTGTGTCTGTGTACACATCATATTCCCTTTAAATAGTAATGACCTGGGAGCAAGGGCACGGGGCTGCTTGTGATTGCGCTTTTACTCCGGACACTTACTGCCCAGTAGGGACGACATACATGTACACACACAAAACACACACAGGTGCACAACAGGCACATGTGCACATGCAAAGTAAACTCCCTGTTGCAGCTTGTGTTGCTCCATTGAGTGAGTTCAGGCAGTGCCTTTGTGAAGTATTAATGGCCACTCTAACAGACACAAGCCTGAGTGCAGTTATTGTATTAGTATGGCCTTACATCAGACAATGGGATATGTAGTGCATTTGTTTTCTTCTTATTTTAAAGGCTAATCTATTATTGTCTACCATGGGACTTGCCATGAAAGGGTTTGAGTTGAAGGAGGTCTCTTTGAACATCAATGCATAGTTGGCGGCGTATTCAATTGCATCACATGAGATGGGAGAGTAAGTGAGCTGATCTAATTTCCTGGCTTTAGTGTATTGACTGTGTATATTCACGGATGATTGACATAAGCCTTTTTGTTGTCTTTCCAGGAGAACAGGGTGTGAATTTGTTTTACACCTTTTTTATTCTCACCCAAAGAGATTATTTATCATCTTCAACATTGTTTTCATAGGGGGGGGGGGGGGGGGGGGGGGGGGGGGGGGGGGGGGGGGGGTGTGTTAAATGCCTGCAAAGGTGGAACACATCGGGCATTCTCAAAGTGTTGATTGGACAATAGCAAGGCATTGTATCCACACGAGTGTCATAATAGTTCAGCACGCAGGCTTATCTTTAGTCAAAGAATAAACATGTGGTTCTGGGGACCTGCAATTTCAACTTTGTCCACTTGATGTCACAAACATTACAACGACAAGTCAGGCGGCATCGCAGGGAGAAATGACCACAGGCTGTGTTCGGATGAATGCTCATCCGGCCGACGCAAATGAAAAGCGGTAACCACGACGGTCAGAAGGTGTGCGTGACGTTCATCGGGTGTTGCGTGCAGATTGACGTGATCAGCAGGAGGGGGGTAAGAGAGAGAGAGAGAGAGAGAGAGAGAGAGAGAGAGAGCCGGAGGCATCCTAGTAGCGTGAAACCTCATTTAGAGAACCCCGGAGACGAGGACGGGAACCTGGGGAATAGCATAGCCTCAGTCCCTGGTGTCGCCTAATCATCTGCACCTTAAGCAAAGTCTCGATGTTTGCCCTCAGATGATCCTGCTCTGAAAGTTTGAGAGAGAACCTAAAAGAGAGCCATTTTGAGAGCAGATTCCGTTGTAATGAGCCGATCGTAACTGTGATGAAATGTGTGCCTGAGCTGTAAACCTGTTTAAATTAGCATGCACCTTTTGTGAATTTAAATGTAGACTACTAATGAGAATGAGGCAATTAGAGCAGATAGGCCGTGAGGTAGTTGCACACGTTTTTATCTGCAGAATAAGCGTCCTCTTTCAGGAACTTAAGGAAACTTGAAGCAGAGGTTCATTTTCAGACATACTTGTTAAGCTTTGAGTGTAAAGCCATCAATGTCAATCATTTTAAAGCAATTGAGCTAATAATGCTTTCAAGTATTTTCTGCTTAACAGTCGGCCAGTGGGACTGTGGATAATTAACAACTTGTGCGCACAAGTCGTGACAGTGTTGGTGAGACGGAGCAGTAAATTGATAAACGAATATAGTTCAACATCGTGGGAGTTAGATTTGAAGAGGATCTAATTACAGTTATGACTTCAAAATAAATCTAAAGCAAGCATAGATTAGCATAAAGACTGGAAACATTGCTCTGTTCAAAGGTAACAAAAAACCCCATACCTGCACATCCGAGGCTCACCAATTAACACATTGTGTCTAGTTGTTTCATTCGTACAAATACCTAAGTGTAAAAACAAGAAGTTGTGATACCACACATAACCCATAACCATTTTTAGAACAAGATGTAATGTCTTAATAAGTAAGCTAATATGCCAAACCGTTGAACTTTTCCTTTAAAGTAGAAGATGTCAAATTCAGTCCATCTGTACAGTAGCCGACCTTGAAGGCACCACAGGGGTGAATCTGGCTGGCCCCCACCGCCAGTGACACAGCCACTCAGAAAGAAACATGATCCTCAGAATCAACCACCGCACACACTAAGCACCTCTGTAATCTTTTTCGTCATTGACCTGTTGAGACCTGTCTGCGAGCGCCGGCCAACATCCGAGCTATCCATGACATCACAGGCCTTGGACCGGCACATGTTCATTTTCTCACTTGACAGGCAAGTGTTTACGTGTCGCGCTCGGCCCCCCCCCCCCCCGGTGTAGCATGAGATAAGCTGCAGGGAACGCTAACTCCATAATAGCACTCGCAGGCCATACCCATTAACGCTCTTGCAGTGCAAAGCACCGTCGTCAACAACATAATGGCCACATTAACGAGCATTACACAGCCATTGGTTTTTAGAACCGTTTATTGCCACTGAGCTCATGCATCATATGAGTGTGTCTAACATTACGCCTCGTGATAGCCACGAGTTCTTTTGTGTGGACTTCCTGCTTCTATGTCTTCTCCCTACATGTCTTCATGTGTCTGCGGTTGCATTTGTGATGCCTATCTTCCACCCTGCTTCAGTTCTACCTTCCCTCTGTTCTATTTGTTTAATCTGCGTTATCTTCTCTGTTGAACTCGGTGATAGTCGTCCTCAAAAAGCCACCTTTTCCCTCCACTCTTCACTCTCTCCACCTCCGAACCCCTCTCGCTGCTCATCTCCACAAAACAAAGATGTGTTCGTCATTACCTATTTTCTAGCCTTGTCTTCCCCCTGCATGCCTCTTCCCTCTCTTTCTCACAATCACAGTGTTTTTCTTCTTCCACGAGGCTTGAGAGGATTTGTCCGCATGTTCTTTGGCATTATGCAATTGAAAGCCCATTTTCCTGCCAACGTCACCCCAAATTCTCACCGTTGTCGGACCAATAGCCACCAGAGATCACAATATACATCCATCAATCCAACAGTTTAATGAAGTTGGAGAACCGGGTGTACTCTTTTATCCCTCCCTGCATTCACACTTGAGAGGATGGATGGATGATGAGTTAGGAGAGAGGGAGTTATTCTCAGCGTCAGGCTGTCATCTGTCTAGACAGTGGGTCAGATGATCTGGAAAATATGAGTGTCAGCTGTGAAGCCAGAAGAAAACTTTGGGTTTTACCACTGGATTAACTTTAGATCTCGCCAAGTTCCGAAGCTGTGTTGTAGACCAAATCACCGCTTCATTTTAGAAAAAAATAGATAATAATGCATTTGTTTTAAATCAATAAAAAGAAAGAATCAAACTCGAGAAGGTCCTTTCCATATTTTGTATTGTCAGAGAGATGAGTTTCCGAGAGGGCTTTTATGTCTGCAAAAAAATTATACAATATATTTCAAACATTAGTCTATTTTGCTTCAAATACTCCCGAGAAGGCTGTTTTATAATTGATAGCATTGCTCCATCATAATCATGTTATTGCTCTCTCCATTACACAATTGAAATATTGGCCCATTGTCTAAATGTGCCTTGTGTTTTACTGATTGTACTAGAAACAAAAGGGAAGTTTGGCAATAGGCAGTCATTTGATTTGTATTATAGAAGGTGACTCACACATCTGCGCAAATGACAAAATACACATAAATTCACCTCTGAATCTTATTCAAAGACCTCTGAATGCTCTGTTAAGACACCGGCAGCATAACAGACCAGCCACATCTGATTGGATTTATCCAGTATAGTTTAAGGACTTGTATTATTCATTGCTGCCTAGGTATGACATGTGTCATATTTCCCCTGTTCTACATTCTTACATTTCTTCTCCTGCGGGTGCCATACTCACCCATTCCGCACAGGCTTAAGATCCATGTTGAAGGATTACATTAATCTGATTAAATAAATGAAAAAAGGGTATACTGCTATACAGTTTAGCTCCTCACACTAATCATATTACAGATGATAAAACAGACAACTGCTCAGAGATACTGGTGGTTTGAAAACAACAGCGTTTGTCACAGGTGCTGTCTGTGGTGCTGATCCTACTGCAGTCCCAGCTGTAGGATCAGCACCACGGACAGCGTTCGTGGCATTTACATTGTGAAAATATGCGATATGCCCGACCCTTATTATGGACAATAATAGTTCATGTTGGTTGTGGATATTGACAGTATTATGAGTTATTCTATAGGCAATGGCTGTTGTGTTTGTATCGTAAATACCACTTTATTATTGTTTTTAATTTGCCATTAATTGCAGTGCTCTCCATCATATCATAGGATCCATTCAGTAACCTGCTGTCTTTCTTTGTCTCTGAATTTCCATTTACTGCTCCAGCCTCCATCGTAGCCCAGAAGTGGTGGTGCCAGATGCATCCGTGTATGGACGGAGAGGAGTGTAAGGTCCTGCCCGACCTGACCGGCTGGTCCTGCAGCACTGGCAACAAAGTCAAAACCACCAAGGTGAGAAGAATGACTGTCTGAGTCTGTGTAGTTATATACATGTGCAAGTGTTTGCATGCCTGTCTATCTTTCTCCCTACGACTGTCTATAAGTGTAATTTCTGATCCATCGTACATTTGATGCACATGTCATCTCACACACGCTGCTGTCTTCCTTTCTGTTTTGTCTGTTCTGTTTTATGTGCTTGCACAGTGTCACCACATGTTTATCTATCCGACTCTAATTACTGCACCGCCTTTGATAACTTCTAATTTGTAAGCAACAATAAAGCATATAAACTGTGTTCACATCAAGTGTTCACATCAAAAAGCCTCTATGATGTCCAGAAAGAATAAATAAATATGTGACTGAGCATCTTCCACCTTGCCTACTATTAGATGAAGCTACAATTGACCTTGATCTGCAATCAAATTATTTTAAAAAAAAAAACCTGTTAAACATCTTACATCAATTAGTGTTTGGTCAACAAACTTTCAACTAGATGACTCTTATTGCTGTTTTTCATTTTGTATCTACCTATAAAACGAAAAGAAAGAACTTAGAAGTGCTTATGAAGCAAATCAAAGATAATCGTATATAAACAAAGGTTGTTTTGATCTCCGAGATGCCCACAAATGAGTGTAATCCAATTTAATCACTAATTTCACACATCAATAAGAAATTACGAAGCAACAGATACAGAACTAATTAACGCGCAAGCCTCCCAGTGAGCCTTATTTGTTAATCTGTTGTAACTGTATCTCCTCTGGCGAGGGTGACAAGAGACTGATGGAGGAAACACAGGACCTGCGTACACTCTGTACCCCAGACAACCACCGTGTGATGCCATGTAAACCGACGGCATTCAGATGAGATACATTGATTTAAATGAGAGTCCTTCATGGCCCTTTGTAAGCTGTTGAAGTGTGAAAGTTAATTTGCGGGACTGACTGCTGGGGTGTGTGCGCGTGTACGTGCTTGCCGTGGGATGGAGCAGGTGCGTTTTATTTACAGGTGAAATATATTAAAAAAAGAAACATTTGTGAGGGAACCGTAAGAGTAATTGCGCGGGAGATGGCATAACAGCACAACATCTGTTGCATTCATTAGAATGCATTATGGCTGGGGCCTTCCACAGAGGCTTTACAATTAAGAGTCATAATTAAATTGGTGAGTGGGATAGACTGAGGAACAGAGGCACTGCTGGGCTCAGTCACAGGCAGTGTAATTAATGACCCTGGGCCTAACACCAACTCTGGGACTGGTAGGGTGCAATTATCCTCTATTGGTTGCATGGTGCTATCTCTCTTCTTCTTCTTCTTCTTCTTCTTCTTCTTCTTCTTCTTCTTCTTCTTCTTCTTCTCTCCCTTGTTTTGTGTCCCACCCTTTCTGACTAGCCGGTCAGCTGAGAGAGGAATGAGGAGCCGATGGCTGGCTGCATCAGTGGACATTAATTGTGCATTCGCAAGGTGCTTTGGGACCGGGTAGCAGTTACTTGGAGACTTGGTGGCAGGTATCACTGAAGATGGTTGCAAGGAGATAATCATTCCCTAGCAACTGAATGCACTGGCCCTGCTCTCCTGTCCCTCTTCTTTTTTTTCCCCTGCGTCTCTCTTTCTACCCACGACCTCCTTGCACCATCTCAGCATCCCATTCACCATGATGATCTGTATCTGTCCATCTCTTCAAAGCCCACACAGCGTAGGCGTGCTGTAGAAAGATGCCTGAGCGAGGAACCGGAACACTGTTGAACAAGGAACAGCAAAGATATCGCACCATCAGTCTCATTTCACATCTGGTGAAACATTTACTGCATTCTCAGGACTAAAACAAGATCTTTCAATATATATATATATATATATATAAATATATATATATATATATATATATATGCGCATCTCCTGGACAGGGTTTGTTGATGGAAAACAACCTCTGTACATCTCCAATTATTTCCTTTCCACACTAAGTGTCAACAAACCATTACAGCTCCGAGACATGTGAAATCCAGCTTTAGCAGTCGAGACACCGTTGGTCCCTGCAAACAGTCAGCCGGCCAGACTGCAAACAAACATTGTCCATCCAACAAAAAAAGACACAGAGTCTGAAATAGAGAGGAAAGGTTTTGATTTGGAATATTTTTCCCTGACCTCTGATTGACTCTTTCAAATGGGAACATTTATTCAGCGACAGTGAACCGGGACAGTCTGTGTAATTACCCGTCTCTGTGACACTGATCCTCTTGACTTATCTATGATATTGTTTCTTTTTTAGGTCACACGATAGCAAGAGAGCCGATGAGCCGCGAGGAAACCTGAAACTCTCCGTGTGGAAAAGATGGATGACTCGCACATATTTACTGTACGATGGGGGGAATTATCAAGGAAAGGACCATTGTCAGGCCATCCATCACAAAACAATGGGATAAAATGTACTCATCACAAACTATGTACACTTGGCTAACATGGAGCCACACAAACAGCATACACTGTATGCTGGTTGTTGAGACCGATGGACTACACACATGGAAACCCAGGGTAAATCTGGACACAAATGGACACTTATTTTCCAATAATGGACTAAACGTGGACTGATGAAAAGAAATGGTTGATTTCAAAGAGTGAATACGCATTATATATTTCAACAAAGCATTTGTGGATGAGTGTGCGCTGTGAACTAAAAGCTGTGCTTTGGGTGCTGCTGGACGGAGTCCAGACCGGTTGTCAACATGTAGAGAGCTTGCTTTGGAGACAGCGGAGATGAGTTCGGGGATATGAAAGCGATAGCAGCTCATAACTAGCAAATAGCAAATTAGCATCAAATTGCTCTTGTGGGTCAAGTCTCTATCATGAAGACTGTTTTGCGGAAGTCATTTTGCAGTTCTAATTAGGAATTGCAGTGTAGGATCATAACAACATATTAAAAATTCATGTAAGATATTTGCACTAGTTAAAACCGTTCGGGAATGTTTTTGATTTTCTAGATATCTCCCATCTTTTGCTGTGGATGTCACATGAAATTGGAGGTGAGCATTTTGTAAAATGTCTAACACTTGAAGTAGATAAATATATATAAATATATATCACGCCCCATTATTCCTGAGTATTAATTGGCTAAAAATGACTCTGACTATTGAGCCTCACTTACGTACAGCTTGGCACAATATGAACTAGTAAAGTGTGATTCATTCGTCTCATTTTTGCCCAGGAACATTTCCAAGCTCAGCCTTCAAAGTTCTATATCTTTGATCTATTATATTTAATCTGTGACATCTCTTATGTTAACTGTTAAAAGGAGCCCCATAAAATGTTCAAACAAGAAGGACTAGTTGTCTTTATGTTGTTATTTCACTTTATTGGTAATGCTCTCTGCTTCTACTCTCTCAGTGTTCAGGTTTGTACTTTTCAAAGGTACTGAAACACAAAACAATTCCAGGAATAGGGCTCTTTTTAGGAGTTGCAGTATGTTTTTGAGCACACATTGCCCATTGATTGCCTCCAGACCCCCTCCTCCACACACATGCACACACACACACACACACACACACACACACACACACACACACACAAACACACACACACACACACATCAATACTTTAGTGAGGTATACTGAAATAATTACATCGATAATGTCTGTTTCCCTTGCAAACATGTTTTTTTCCCCCAGAAGGTTCGATCATTACTACACTGAGTACAATAGCGCAGCCAATAGCGCAACCACCTCACATCTCTCAATTATCTCAATCCGTTCTCCCTCAGACACTCGCCTCTTCTTTGAACATTTCCGTCCCTCTCTTGTGCTTATCTCTCTCTCTTTTCTGCCACGTTGCTTACGATGCGTTAGAGGGCAGAGTTAAAGTACTTTTCACACTCCATATTATCTTTACCGTTTGCGCCAGTGTGCTGCTTTTTGCCCTCATGCTTTCCAAATCCATTTGTTCCTCTTGTAGACACACATTCAAGTGCAAGTCTTTCTCAAACTGCGTCCGTCTGCCTCTCTGATATTTGTATGTGTTGGGTCAGTGTGCCCGGGGGTTAGCCCGGCGGGGGCTGCTCCTCTGTGAATGAGATCCTCTGCTTTCAGACATGCTTTGTGAGTGATGATAAATCTATGGGAGCTGAGCTGCTGCCTCTCCAGCTCCAGTGCTGAGCTCTGAGCCAGAGGGAGCTGGGGGACAGCGGGGCTACCAGTGGCAGGCAGCTCCACTCTCTCATTACTGAGAGGCCTGGATAGCACTGAGCTTCTCTCGGGACCACTGTCACGGAATATTTTTAGGTCTACGGTGCAGCACTGCAGTTAGGCCAGTCACACCACAATGCCCTCTTTCCTTCAGCAGTGTCTCAGCAACAACGGTCCATTGAGAGTGGGGATTGGATGACATCCTGCAGCCGCATTTGCGCACAAGCAAATACACCTACAGTACATTCACTCAAAAACTTTGCAAGACTCCCACCCACAAACATACTAATGTGGGACAACAGGAATCAGCAGAGAATGTGAATATAAGTGTTTTTTTGTTGCTTTCCTGCCCCTCTCTCCCCCGCCCCCCTTTCTTCCCTCTCTTTCCATCCTTCTCTGTCTCTCCAGTAGACGTTTGGTGGTCTTTAGAGGAGCCTGGCGCCTCGCTCCCTCCGTCCTACATTGCTCTCTGCAGCCGAATCAATATTTGAGGACAATTTGCGCTGCGATGCTCCCTGGTGGCTGGGGTTTGACGCTGCAGCTCCACCCTAAGTTCCAACAAGGCTTAGACAGACAGAGAAGACCTACCCGGGACAGATCCACAGCTCGTCTCAGGTCACCGCTATTTAACAAGAAAGTCTGCAAAGTGCACCATCGTACGTGTATTTACGAGTGCAATGCAGGCTGGCCAGCCCTGCAGCAGAGCAGACACACACTCCTCCACCTTTGCCAATTTATGAGAAGGAAGACGACTGAACTTGCTGAGAGGCCTCAAGGTATCTTGGAGGGATTTTGAATTACCATATTCACCTTCAATGAGATGTTACATAGCACGCCAATTTAGCAAGCATCAGTGCAAATCCACATGTCTATACATTGTCAGTTTTTTGTTTAAAAAAAAAAATATTCTACCATCCCTTTTACCAGCTGGCTTTAAATATAATATAATAGGTATATTCACTTGTGCTTTGAGATACATTCTCTGCAGTTTTTGTTTCTGACTGAAAGGGGACTTGTCTGTAATGTGTCAGTGGGAGTCTAACCTCCAAAACGTCCCATGGAGACTGGTTTCATCTCCACGGGTTAGCAACTGGTGGGACCCAGAGGGCAAAACCTACAGAGACAAACAAACAGCATGGAGGACATGCCAGCAGAAGAAAATGCTAATGAGAGATGATAGGCAGTTTGAGAGAGAATGGAAAACGGAAGAATAATGAGCTGCCTTAAAGAAAAGAACAGAGATAGAGAGGTATAGCTGTGGTGTTTGAGAGAGGGGGTGCGTGTAAAGAGTATTTTATGTACGTCTTTGTTTATGCGCTAAGCCTGGGTGGCTCCCGAGAGGCCACTTGCATCGTCAAACCAAACGCCTCCAATAGTCCATCATCACACTCGTCGGCAATTCACACAATCGGTACCTTGAGAGGAAGAAATAAAGGGATGAAACACTGTTGTCTTGGCGTATGCATCATATTTTGTCAAGTCCATTTTGTATTAGCCTTCAGCCATATCCAGGAAAAATGGGTTCAGGATTCACATTCAGTGAGAATGGTAATCTTCAGATGAAGTGAGTCAGTCAGAGGTAGGAAGATGTGGGACAACTTGAGTCAGCTCTAGGAAAAGAGAGCTTTTTTGCCATTGTCGAGGAAACGGGCCCCACCTCCTGCTGTCTGAAACTGACATTGATTTAATATAAGTCAGAGGCAGATTAGCTGATGAGGAAGATCAGTGTCATCAGGAAGTCGCTGGTCTTGTCGCTGTCACTTCAGAGGGAACAAATCAACTCGAGCCCAAACATGTTTCCTTCAATAGATCAAATCTTTTTAGCGCGATACCCGTGACATGTAATGACTCAACAAACACTACTAAACCTCCTTTCTAATTGCATTCAGGCCTGTGACCATGCGGTCAGCCACCTTCACTCAGTGTTCTGGTGCAGCACGTTAGATCAGTGCAACATGGTCATGTGAATTTACTGGTTAGCCGTCAGGTGATGGTGTGGGGATTCATTGCATTAGCTCCACACTCTTACCCAGCATAGCGTATGTGAAATGAACACCACAACACAGCCACAGTTTAAATTCAATAAAAAAAAAAAAACAGCAAACAATCAGAACTGTGATTAATATTCATTTTGCGAGCAGGCCTGCGACGGGCCGATATTGACGGTGGAGTGAACGGGGGTATTTATTAACATCTCCTCCTCCCTCACCGCTTCCTCTCGCTCAGCCGTTCCTTGCTGCGTCGTCAAACTAACTTATCTCTCTGAAGCAATTAGCCACTGGAGGCTCCATTGACCTGAGCCTTTGTTAGACTAACGGGCTGCATTACCACGGCTGTAGCCTGGCTGTCTTGGCAATGCATGTGTCTTTGTCAATGTGAGCAGGCCTGATAACAGAGGAGCCCCGCGGTGTGCACGTGCACGTGTGTTTGGAGCAGTGCTGGACCTACATACATGCATATTCACTGTGAGCGACCATTGTGCCGTTTGTATTGAGGACTTGCAGTATATACAGTACATATATATATATACAAACTATGTATTTGTGTACAATATGTCTGTGTGTGTGTGTGTTTGCTGTGGTATTGCTTACACGAGAGGGTGTGAATAACTAAATGGTCGATGTCAGCAATTCATATCTCTCTGTAAATGTAATTATGTCCACCTTTATGCGACAACATGCACGAAAAATATCAAGAACCGAAAGCACAGTAGCACTGACAATGTAGATGGCAGCTGTCAGACACCAGCAACATACATTTCAAAACACAATATCTCCATTGTACTATAAGGTATGTGCTGCACACGCAGACAGAAGTGACGGATGTAATGTTGACTTCTGAAGCTATACGATTACACACATATACACATGACAATATGATGATATCATGAGTTTTAGTGCTTGCTGGCACTGTTAAGCCTATGACTATAGACACCAGAGTGTGGTGCGTGGCCTGTGGTACTCAGTTATCAAATATGGTATGATAACAGTGCTATTTAAAGCCTGTTTCTAATTTGGAGAAATTGCATTTACTTTACTGATGTTATTGCTGTCAAACATGGAGCGAGCTCCCTGACATGTGAGAACCCACACAACAGAGATAATTCACATGAAGATGACACATAATATGAATGAATCCGTCAGACAAACAAGTAGATAAATAACCAACGAGTAAGTGTTTCATAGTTTGCACCAATGACATCAACAGCAAAGTATGCATGCGTTATTCATAATTAATTATCCAAATGTGCCCTTCCTTCCTGATTTACCAAATGAATGGTTGGTCTTCCTATGAGATGTCTCCTGCCTGGTGCAACGCCCTCATACATCTCCCTGCTGAGGTATGGAGCAGAGGTATGGAGAGAGTGATGAGACAGAACAAGGGAGGGTCAAACACAGAAGCCATTAGTTCCTCTGTCTCTTTGGCCGGCCGCTTAATCATAAAAATATAGTTGGAGTACAGAGAGCCAAACTTCTCGCCCTTTGACAAGCGAGCTTCTGTTCCCACCAGCATTATTTTTCTCTTTCATTTATGTTTCTGTAAAGCTGAAACATTTTCCTGTGGTTCTCCTTCTACATTCTCAGCTAAATGGGCATCTGCTGCTTCAGTGAAACTTGCCCCCCCCCCCCAGAAATCAGAAAGCTGATTTCGAGACAGGAACTTCCTGGTTGTATTCCAGAAGAAAGAAAACTAACGCTGACTTATGTAGTAAATCAAATGACATACACATCACAATTACATAACGTACTCAACACTACGTAATGTGTTTCACACTTTTGTTTTTGACAGTAATTAGAATTAAAGTAGATACAAAAATGTAATATATTAATATATAATGCTTTTTTAAATATTTCAGATTAAAGTGTCCTTTAAGCACACGACCCAGACTAGATCAAAGCAATATCCAAAAAGCTGATATGTTCACTTTCAGTTGGTTTCTAGTAATTTCATTAACTTCTAATTTGATTAATAATTTGCAATTGATAAAACTAACGACGTCCTGTATTGTTGGCTGATGTTGGAGCCCGGTCTTGTAAAGGGTCCCTGTGTCAAAATCCTGCTTACTTGTTTCACATGGTGTGATGCATTTTCCTCCATTATGTTGGCTAAATAATAATTATACATGGTTTAAATAGGCGACAGACTGGGTCGGCCTTTTAGAGAGCATACATTACAGTGATGAAGCTATACAATGACATCAGGGTGTATGCAATTATAATAGACCACATTCAAGGGAACTATAGCTTTTTAAATACTGACAAATGAATTGTTGTTTTTGTTAAAAAAAATGACTCACTTTGAAAAGAAGATGAAAGGAACCCCCAATAAAAGATTGCCTTACACAGCCATTACAGAGGCTAGTGAATTAACAGCTAGTCTGGATATGACAGCAGGACTTAAGCCCTCTTTGAGGTTCCTGCAGTATACCACTGGTTTAGGAATATGTTGCAAACAAAAGAATAGGCACGCTTTGGGAATGAAGGGCTACTTGAAGTTAACTCTCCAGTAGATACCCATTTAGAAAACCTGAGGAACACGTTTAATCTTTTCAGAAAGACCGATGAGAAGAATTCGAAAAAAGGGTCGTAACCTATATGAAGGCATGCATTGAACAATTACACTCGTAGTTTCTGTCCCCCAGCTACCCTGCTGGTGCTACCGAGCAGGCGAATATTCAGTCACATAATTTCAGAGCGTGGCTGCACATCTGCCCCGGGACCAGCAGCCAGATGCCGTGCCCTCAGCCAGACCTCATCCCTGACGACGAGCTACACAGGCGGCGACTGGCGTCTCGCATCCCGCTCTACCCTGTTCGCCCTCAGAGCTCAGGGCTATCCGCCTCTACGGCTGCCTCTGTGCCAGCCTAACAGATGCCCCCTCAGCGCAGATGTGAAGGGTGTGTGTGTGTGTGTGTGTGGGGGGGGATGGCAGAATAGAGCTTAATCACTGTGTAATCAACGTGTGTGGTTGGGAGGTGATGGGGGCTCAGTGGGCACACAAACATTTACAATTGGCCAGGCAGTCCTTGTAAACAGGAGTGGTTGTACAAAAGAGGCAGGTTGAATAATTGATAGGATGTAAGAGGATCTGGCTTTGGGGGATTTTGGAGCATTGATTCTGGCTGAGATGGAGTGAGCGGAGGGGAGAGAGAGAGAGGCTTTCCTGGTGCTTTATAAATGCTTCTCGAGTCCCCACCTGATTTCTATGCATGCCAGGTATAGTTTTTCCTATCTGCCCTCGTTCCTTATCAGCCTCTCTATATGCTCTCGCTTTGTAAAATTTTTCTGTGTGAGATGTTGGGTAAGCCATCATGCCAGCATGACAACACCATAGCCAGAGAGGAACAAAAGAGCAGATGGCCGAAAAGAGCAGGGGATAGAAATAAAAGTGGCCAAAATGATAGAATGGGAGAGATGAAAGAGAAACCATACGCAAGAAAATGAAGAGGGGAAACAAAGTAGACAAACAAGGAAGAGGAAAGCGAGAGACTGTGTGCCGGGTAGAGAGAGGAACACTGTCAAAGCAAAGCATTTAACTCTGTCTGCCCCTGGCACAGAGTGTCAGAAAACAACTAATTTTAGTGGGTGAGATTTCCCCAATTTACCTGCATGAAAGTCTTTAATAATCTGCCCTCACACACACACACACACACATTGCCTATGCTGTGGTAACCCTTTCATCTCGCCAGCTGCAAGGCTCATAAAACGAGCTGATATAAATAAATTCACCCGCCTGGTTTCAAGCCTCATTCTGCCAACAAACACACACACACACACACACACACACACACACACACACACACACACACACACACGCACGCACGACCACAAACTCACAGACACACACACACACACACACACGCACTGTTTAACAGCCTCTTTTGACTTTGCCCACTTCGCATTCGCGTCATGTCCCCCGCAGAATGAGAAACAAGATTATCTCGCGGTGGTTTCAGTTGAGCCGTACTTTGCAGAAGCAGGAGAAAATGTCTTGAAGTCTTATCCTGGTGCCATCAAACAGAAGAAGGTATCAAGATGTGGCACATCTTGACACTGGTCACTGCAAACGCTGCTGCCTTGTTAGTGTTGTTGGTGTAAGTGATGGCCGCTCGCTCCATTCAAATGCAAATTCCTCTTTGAACAAAGTCGGACAGCTACAACGGGAGTTGCTCTGACTGTATATAGCCTGTTTTTTTAAAATCAGAATACATCACAAACATTGCAGTTGCATATTGTACAGTACGCCATCAGAATGAATTCTACTTTAAAGTCATACACATTCACATATTTCTTCATACCCAACTGAGTGCAGTTGCTGCAGTAATTTGAAGTCCTAGTTTTGCCCTAACCGTGAGACGTTGCCATTATCTATGATGGCTATGCTAATGCTTTCCCTGCTCTTGGCAACTCTCTATGGTCTCCGACAGAGCTCATGTGTCTGGGGGAAATGAATGGAGATGAGGCCTCTTTTTTTTCTGGACTTTGTCTTGCTCCGGGATTTGCTTTATCTTTAGTTCAAATGAGGCCCGTTTTTTTTTTTTTGCACAAAGTAACTGAGCACAGTGGGTGGCTTCTCCCAGACAAGAGACATGTGTTTGTTTGGCATTGGGTGGGTGGGTTACATCATCTAGCTGTCCGCCTCATGGCCATGCGCTCCTCTGTGCCGACACAAAGACAACGCGCTAAGACCATCATCAGAGGAAATTAGCTCAGTGGCATTGAAAGCGCTCGCTTCTCACAATAGCCAGTGGCCATGCTAAATCATTAGCCTGTCACTTCGTTGGGGTTGAGTCCAATTATTCTCTCAATCCGCCTCCGAACCAAATTGCATTATTGCAATTATATCCGTTGCATGACATATTGTCGCGGCAAGGGTGTATGAGACGTGGAAAAAGCAAGAGAGGGACTGGAGATTAAAAAGAAAAACAAGGGAGATGGAGGGGGAAAATAATTTTGGTGCCATTATCAAGCACCAGGGAATGTCTCAGTGTTTACAAGCTGGCTCTATAAAGGGCATATTGATTATGTGTTCTGCTGTAATGGGCGTTTGTGTTTTCCACGTCTCCCAATCACCCTGTCTCACTTTTTGTCATTGATTAAGATGTTTCCACGTCAGACTTTGTTATGGTAACTATTCTTGCTCCAAACTTTATCCTCTCCTCTCTCTTCACTTTCTCTCTGTGTCTACCTAACTCCCCCCGCCCCCGGTCTCTCTATCACAGAGTCTCTCATCAAAGCTTTTGCCTTCACAGCACTCTTGTCATCAGGCTGTCAGGGCTAATCACGAAGCTGCTGATCGGGATCGGTGTGCATCAGGTCATTATCTGGACCCTCCGCTCTGATGAAGTCCGAGGTGTTATACAGCGTGGTCCTGTCAAACTACGCCGCGGGTTCTGTCGGTGCTGTAGATCGCAGTGCCTGTGCTGGGAGGTGCTCCGCAGTTACACTGACTGACTTCACACTTCCTTCCACTTTCCTCCAATCAGCTTGATACACATGTTGACTCCCATATGCAACAGTTGACAAGTTGCAAACGGTGCACTCGCTCACGCTACGGTTATGATCAGCACTAGTTAATATGTGTAGCTTCACTCTGCAGCTTGCAATTCTCCAACAGCCAGTTTATAAGTGTACCCTTTTGTCCATTGTTGTAGTCAAGGTTTGTTTCACTAGACAACTCTGCGTATGTGTTTGTAAGGGTGCCCTTGTGTGAGTGCCCGTGTCTGTCTGCAGTGAGACCTTGAACCCAAATGTAATTAGACTTGGTAATGATGTGGTCTGTTTACAGCTTAAGCCCTCTGCTAATGATAAATGCACTTGGCACATGTAGTCCAGACTACACTTCAAAAAGAGAGTGTGGGACAAGCTCCATGTCAGTTAGTCAGCCAGCGGTCATCTGTCATTGATTTACATCCGGGATCTCGTGCACAGAGACGCGTGTCCCCAGAGAAGTTTTGGACTGACTAGTTCTAGAATAGAATTATGAAAACTGCAGAAAACCTAGAACGTAGTGAGGAATCTGTTCAAAATGGGCCAGTCATAATGACAGTTTCACAGCTGTTCCTTTTTTTTTTGTTATGTGTGTTAAAATAATAATAAAATGTTTTTACTTTTACTGTGGATCATATGCTTGTTGGTTTAAATTATGATAAATACAATGTTTCCCTTGGTCACACATACATGTCATGGAGACAAGCATACTAATGGGCTGCCTTTCACATTGGCAGAAAGCCATGGGCTTGACATTAGGAAAGAGGGAAATATATATTCCCATGTATAGAGAGAAAGAGAGAGAGAGAGATAGAGAGAGAGAGAGAGAGAGAGAGAGAGAGAGAGAGAGAGATATGCCATGCTATCATGCTAACCAGACCTCTGACCACCTGCTCTCCCTCCTTGCTCGCCATCCTGTCTGGGGGTCACCGTGGACACCCTCAGCTGACCTCCACTTAAACTCCTCAGAATCTGACTGAAATGCATGTTCCCCCTCATTAATCCTCTCAGTATGGGTGTGTGGCAATGTGTGAACTTACGTACATGTGCCACAGTGTAGCCAGCAGTGCATGTATGGTCCTGTTTGTCCTTGTGTGTGTGTGTGTGTGTGTGAAGAAGCTGGTCTGGCCCCCCAGGGGGTGAGGCGGTAGGGTGGTCGGGGCTAGGTGTGCAGTGATGTGACAGCCCTGAGGCCAGTTGGTGCAGCTCCATCTGTGGCCCTTCTGTTCCTTCAGTATCTGACCTTTGACTGTCTTTAGGTGTTACATGACAAGGATATCTGAGCCACGGCCCTTTAGGGCTGCTGGTGCTGCTGGCTCGGTACACACAGAGGTTAGCTTAGTTGTAGGAATGTGCATTAAGTAGCTCCAGAATAAATCACACCTCCTGCCAAAGGTCAAATGACTGTTGGATCCAGGAGACCATGTGTATGGATGAGTGTATCTGAGCAAAACCGAGAGGGGATTTTGTCGAGGCTTTGATTCACACTTGCCACTGTGCTAATGAGAGAGAAAAAAACGGTCACTTCACAGTGCTAATTTGGGTGTAATATCCCAAAGTCAGCCAATTCACCGAGGAGAGGAGAAAGAGAAAATTAAGCATCTGCTTCATTTCCCTAACTGGCCATAGCCAGACTCATTAACAAGGACTATGCTCATACAGAGAGGCTCCATCGAAGCTATCGTCCTCATAGAAACATGCACACAGACAGTTAAATAAAGCACATCGCAGACTATAAAGTCTCAATCACAGCTCACCTCCATTTGCAGAGTCACAGGATCACAATGGGAATCTCATAGAGGAGCCACATGCACTACGGCAGGTTGGTGACAACCAATGACGTTGACTTGAAGGACCCCTTCGCAACATCAAAGGGGGGGCGATGATCCAGACAGTGCTGCTGACGTGTGCCTCCAATGAGTACTAACATCCTCCATTAACCTCTGTGGTGACGATGGTGCAAGGCCAGCTTAAACAAAGCTGCCTATCAGGCTACTGAGCTGCCTGGAAACATTTCTGGGTCACTGAAAGTGAGAGCTGAGCTCACAGCAAAATGGAGGCTGTTGTCACTGTGGAGCAGCAGAGCAGATGAGGAGGGGAGGCTGTTTACGGCCACAGCAGTGGCAACGTTTTCGTTTCCAGTTAGAGAGGTTAGTGAGAGTCGGAGGAATCAATTAGCTTTTGATGGGGCGAGGTTCTTAAAATCCATTAGTGACAGCCTAATTAAAGAGGAACAATGGGTTGATAATTACGTCTGCAATAATTAATACACTGATTGTAACAAAAGGCGTGTTGAGAACACAATCATCAGCTAATAGCTTAGTTGATACAATCAGCAATTTTGTAATGAGAGACGACAGATCTAGAACACGTGAGTGTGGGAAAGGATATTGTTACAGAGTCCCGCTTCCTAGAGGGCACCGTTGTTGGTCCTGAAATGTTCATAATTGGGGTCAGAGGTCACCGACAGGATCATTTCAGGGGTAAAACACTTGTAGGTGTTTTCTTGTCCAGGTTTTACACAATTGGTTTTCTGGTAAAACAATTATTTTCATAAAAATAATAACTAGCTACAACATGTAGTGGTTATCTTAGTTGCGAACAAAGAAATCCCATTTGGGGATGGTTGTCAAATTCTCTTCGGGGTTGGTTGTCCAATGTCACAGATAGTGATCGACTGAAATAAGGATACATTGAGGATAAAAAAAAGCTCTTATATGTGTTCCCATGAAATTACACTTTAAAATTCATTAAAAAGCGCTTTACCTTCACCCTCTGATTATAGACAAGGACATAATGAGGACAGTAGGGCGGGCAAATTCTGGAACGAGAGCATCAATGATGTACACACCCATTGGAGAACCTTGTCAGGCAAGTCCCAGCAGAACCGAGGGAAGCGCTCATCAGTACCCTGGAGGCGTCAAAATGCCGGCGCAGTGGATGTCATGTAAAACTTGGGCAGGAGACAATGTCACTGCAGGTAAGTCAACTTAGCCGTTGTGTGGCTTTTTCATCTGAAAAAGATTTGTAGGTGCACAGATGTTTACACAGCTGGTACTGGCTGTGGTGAGCTTCTCCTGATTGGCCAAACTAGTATGTTCACATTTCAGTGGACTGCAGCACAGTGAAGAGAGAGAGAGAGAGAGAGAGAGAGAGAGCTTGTGGAGAACAAAAGAGGATGGAACCGATGGCAAATACAACATCCCTAACTTAGTATTTAGTGAGAGTGAGTAGGCTGCACTCCTTTATTTTTAATTGGTGGTTGATGAGGCTATGTTTACATTTAATGTATTTAATGTAATATGTGTATGCATTGAAATAAGATGAAATAAATAAACACCAAGAGTTCATTACTTAGATTAATGTTTGTACCTCGATACGAGGGTATTACGCAACGTATCTTTTCAGACTGAATCAGTTCATTTTTGTATTCATTGTATGCATGTATGAAAAGAACAGTTTCCTGCTGTGCCGACTATAGTTCAAAGTTAAACGGTTTCATTATATAACAAACTGTTCCTTTTTTTTGGAAAAAAGGTTAATCTGTGGATTTAATGCCAAGTCCATGCGCATTTGTTCAGGAATTGCAATCTTTAACCAGTTATCCAAGAGAAGATTTTAAAGCCCACATAACGGCATGACCAGAAAAGCCTTCTTGATGTCTCTATGTGAAGTGGCAAAAATAAATCCTATAACAGACACCACGAATTATCGTTGTCATTTCTGCCATTTCTTTTATGAATCCTACCATTCCAGTCTGCAGTATCAGTCTTGCTGGACATTTAAACCCATGAGAGAAAGGTCCTTTCTAATTGATTATTGTATACTTGGCAGGTAATGCACAAGATACCCTGGGCCGTGATCAGGGGAACAATAACTGCTCATTAGATATTGTAATAACAATATGTCCACAGGGAAAGCCATACACCACCTCCTCATCATTACCACCAAACACACCTTTTGCTGGTGTGACAGGGTGCAGTCGGCAGCAGCGTAAATGCACAAAATGCCCACGAGATCCGACTGTCTGGCCTGTGACAGATGTCACCGTGTGAACGATTGTCCTTGAGTAAAGCTCCAGCGGGTTGGGAGATACGTGGCAACGTATGATGTCAGCTGGAGGAAAGGAAAAGTCCTTGAGAGAGTTTGAGGCTTTATTCGAAAAAACTTGACATCTTTGCTTATGATCGCCAATGTTGGTGTAGTTTCACATTCAACATTCAAGAGGCAAACACATTCAAACAAACCAGCACGTAAAAAAGAAGCAATATTATTGTGGGACATTTAGGGACTATATTCCAAAGATTTACATGTTCTACTTTGTATTTGCACATGTAGGCTGCAGTATGCGGTGTTAACTATTAGAAATAGCCCTTTTCCATCCCAGCTCGAGATGATGTCAGTTTCATAGACTTGACTCGTTGTTTACATTGTTGGGAACTACTGTATATGTAAGACTGTTTATATAACTGATCTTTAAAAACATTTGACTTTTTTTTTTAATTAGAAACAAATGTCAAACAAGATGTTTTGCCACAGCTGCAGCAACAACACATATGTGTGATGGTTTTTCAAAGTGCGCCAGAGGGTTCAAGATGCTTAGAGGCTTCACTCAAGACCTGACAGTCAGAAAAAGCAACATTGTGTTAATAAATACACAAATTATGTCAAAATGTGTTGAACAAGGATTTACTGAGCTAAATGCCAGTCATTGTGTGAATTTTTTAGATATATATACAGTTTCTGTGTGGGAGGGCCTTTTTCCTTCGGTCGTGGCTGTGCACACTGTTGGATTCAGGGTTTCAATCAGTTTTCAAGTTTACTTCCATAACAGTTTCTGTTTCAAAGGATTTTTTTACAGGCAGGCATTCGACATGGAAACAATATCACAACCTCTTCACGAGGGCAAGAAACACATCCAACATAACCCGAAGACCCCTTGGGCATGACAACAAAAATAAGGGAAACCATTCGACATTAAATAAAAGAGTGAAGAATATAACAAAATGGCAACAAAAAAATAAGATGATTCCGCATGACAGCGCGGAGGGACAGAAAAATGAACAGTAACGAAGAAGAAGCAACATAAATAGTAAGCGTCTCTGACGAGGTCACAGCACAACATGCTCCTGAACAACAACACCAGTGTCATGATGCACAGGCTGGCAGGAGAAAAGAACTTTTGTAAGCGTCAGTAAGGGCAACACCTGCAACCGCTGCTCGGAAGAGCACTGTGATGCTGAAGGCCTTCAGCTGGCGGCGGTAAACAAAGAGTCAACGGCAGCATCTGCATCCACTGCCAAGCGGCAGCCCTGGCGTCCGACATCTGGGTTAGGTGGGGGGAGGGCAGCACAAGCACAGGCATTCAGCCCTATACACACTCAGAGACTGCAGATAGTCGGTGAATGTAGAAATACAGCAGCGGGGAAGACGTTTACCGTCAAAGGGGCTCACACTGGTGCTGTCTTTTTGAATTATGGCTCCCTGTAATCACGAAGGCCCCCTCTGCTGCCCAGGGATTCTGAGGTGAAGCAGATGTAGCCTAAAGTTTAGTTTTATTTCCTCTCCCTTACATCCTTATTTGAAGCACCGGTGCTCTTCACTGCACCGAAATGAGTGGATGTCATGACTTGTATTGACCTTTTAGTTTCTCGCAGCACATCTTGCGCAACGCTGCGGGAAGCCGTCGGAGGCAGCGGACTGAGTCACGGCGAGATCCGGCTGAGTGTGAGCCACTCTGTCTGTCTATCAGACGGGTGTATTGACTTTCATTCGTAGGACACATCTCGCCCGTTTGTTCAGGATAAAGGTTAGAGCTGTGAGTATGCTTGACTGATGCTGGGGATCTCCCTCAAAACTAAAGTAAATATTCCCCCCATGAGCAACCCTGTCCAGGTACCGTCAGCGGGACATTCACATCTCTATTACAACTGGCAGGGCACGACCCATATCAGCCTGACTGCTACCTACACCTACTCACATCCCACATGCAGTATTTTCTGGCAGCTAGACCTGTTCCACCTCCTGCTTCATCCGTTTTCCTGGGGAGAATAAGTGTACAGACTGACAGTATGTATCATCATGCCTGGTCTATACAGTTATTGTGTCCATCATTGTCTCAGAATGTCACCCGTATTTTCCACATTTCTTGGCCGTCTTTCTAGCGTTGTCAAAGCCAGCCCACACTTCTGCCTCTGAGGTCTGCCAAGGCCAGAGATAAATCAGCTCAAGACAGATATAAATTGAAATGGGTTGTGTAACACGTGAATGATACTTTCCGCTTTCACACACTCATCTGCACGGAACCATTCCTCTTTGCCTCCGATGTTCAAACAGAACGTAAATACGTGGTTCGGTGCTCTGGCATCACTGTCAAATCACAACACGGCCACCAGACTTTCTTTATGAATACATGCAGACAGGAACTGGGCTCTGTAGAATCAGGTTTAATTTGACATCTACAAAGCTTTCACTTGATGTAACTGAAGCTTTAGAGATCCAAGGGCAGTGATGTTTGTCACTATCTAAACACTGCCAGCGGTTTGCTGAATGATCAAGGAGATATCTGACTCGCCTAAATCAACCTTTTGGTGAATTTCTTCGAAACTCAATTCTTGTAAGTGTGAGCAAACTGTCTGTTTACGTGACTCCACAACATTCATACTTCGGGTAACATTTTCCTTTTTGCAGCTCAACTGTTACAATATGTAAAGTTACATGTAGACACATTTTTTTAAAGTGACTGTATATGTAAAACTCATATACTCTTGTGTTTACACCATATATCCATCTCAAAGCTTCACTAATCATCAATTAAACAGGTGACTAAAACAACAAATAATTACAACCACCTTTTTTAAGAGGTTATTCTAAAATTAAAATAAATGGCTATGGTAAGGTTAATAATGTTTAAGGATAGCAAATCTATTTTAGATTCCAGGCTTTTAAGTCACAGCAGCACATTTAATACGGATACATTGTTTTTGTTGTCTTACAGTGTCCAGGTGCATCACTTTAAATTCATTTGCATTCAAATCCATTTTAAAATAGCTCTATTTCTATAATTCTATAATTCAATCGACACACTTCCCCTCTTGATCAGAGAAGGCTTTGATTCAACCTTGATACATGTCCCTTCCATAAACACCCATGAATACGCAATTACAACACACACGTCTCAGCACATACATGACATCCTATATATGAAAATGTTTAAGGAGCCGGCGTTGCCGTGCATAAAGCTCTCTGCTTATGACATCTTAATGAGCAGCATCTGCTTTGGATCACTGCAGTAAGTGTGTATGACAAACTCCCCAAGTCACCAGAGTCTCCAGGGACTTGGTTCTAATGGTTGTTGACTATTTCTCATTCTGTGGCTGGTCTCATTGCCGTCCTCAGAGGGTTGATTCCCTACAAGCACACTCACTGGTCAGGCCATGACACTGTCAATGCTACCCACCTGGGAGAATAAACAGCAGGGAGACTGGTGGTTTTGGCCACAATGTGAATAGTATGGCTCCTGGGAGAGAGTGTAATCATGTGTTTGGGGTTTATGAGTATGTGCGTGTGTATATATATATATATATATATATATATATATATATATATATATATATATATATATATATTAATAATGTATTGCATGTGAATGTCTCTGCATGCATTTCCTACAGCACATGCAGGCAATGCAATGACAGGAACATCTGCATGGAAGCACCAGCACATGCTGTACGATGGCTTCAAACATTACCATGAAGTGGTTTTAATAGCTCAACAACTCTATTTGTCATAACGTTGAGAGATATTAATGATTCAACGCCTGTAAGGCAGAGGGGGTTGAAGCTCAAAATCAAACATCATGTGCTCCTCAAAGACAGCATTTAGAACGAGGAATCAGGATTGCATCATATTACACAGGGGTTCCTGTTATTATGTAAACACAATAACAAACAACATTTACACCTGCCCAAATAAAGGCTACATTAATTTGAATTCACCAGAGAAAGGAATTTGCCCCGTCTTCACCTCAATAAGAGAATATTCAGGTCAACACTTGTTTATTTATGAAGGTGTTGAGTCCAATTACTCAGTGATAACAATAATGTGACATTAGAGACATTGATTAACTTCCAGTCAATCCCCTGTCAGCGACTTTGTCACAAGGCTATCTATCCAAAGTCCTCTTTAATCTGATCGCTTCGTGTGGATCGCGAGTGGATTCTCGTTCCTGTCGGAGCGCCCACTATTCATGTTTTATTAATGTCATATGCTGTCGAACTGGGCTCTCCTAACTGACTCACCAAGTCATCTCTTCCCTTGTCACAAATCAAATTAGCCCAGGCTGTGATTAATCATCAGGCGGAGCACCCTAGTGAAAGAGGGCTGGCACCTTATTAATTTCCTTAATTACATCTTGTATTAGGTTTCAGAATCGTCCCGTCTAATTACGCCGCCTTTGACTCCAAAATCTTTCAACCTGGCTACACAAATTATTTGTGCAACTAGGGGTATTTAAATGGATTTCACCTATATGGGGGTGTGATTAATGTAATGAAGAGGGGGTCGGTTCAGGTGGAAGGTTTTCAGTTGTTTCATGTGCAACAGAAAGTCAGGGAAAGGCTGGGAAATGGCCCGCCACGGCTGAAACAGGCAGGTTTGAGTCAGTGCTGGAAATTGATTATTGTAATCTTGACTTTTGTTCTACAAAAGTATGGAAGCCCTGTGAGAAAAAAAAATAGAATCCTGTAAGTCATAAGTATGAGATACTATCTCATAATTATGACTTACTATCTCATAATTATGACTTACTATCTAATAATTATGACTTACTATCTAATAATTATGACTTAGCATCTCATAATTATGACTTACTATCTCATAAGTATGACTTAGCATCTCACTATTATGAGATACTATCTCATAATTATGACTTAGCAGACTTATGGGCTTCCATAGTTGGGGTTACTTTGCTGGATATAAAAAAAAAGCCAAATATGATCTGCTTTAGACTTTATGTTATGTGTTAGTGTCTCCACACAGTGACACTTATCATGCTCTTAAAAGTACCACAGCATCCTTAAAGGATGTAATTGCATGATCTCTCACATGTGCACTGGCTAATAGCATTATATTGCTGTTTAGCATGCGGTACAACAAATATCTGACTGCTGCAGCACAGACCTCTGCTTCCGGGTCGAGAAAAATTATGAATCAGCCAAATGATCAACACAAATCATATGAGCTTGTGGATTGACTGGGATAGCTTTGCTGCCACTGTCATTATTTTGTGTTTAAAAGGCAATTCTGGAGGTGCCGTAATGAAAAAGAGAGATTATGTGGCTGAGTGCACACAACCTGCCGATGAATCATAGAAGGACTGTGCTGTTTAATCAACGAGACAGTCCAGGCATTCATTTACTAAGTTGTTCATTTGGGGAGTGAGTTTAAATAGTTTTAGCTCTGAGCAGCTCAGGGAAATGCACTGCCAGTGTTATATGAAATGAGAGCGGTGGCATCCCAGTACCGGCCGCTGTATCTGGAGATCACAGTTTCACTCCAGCTGAACCTTTTATATTAAAGCTTCGCTATACCGGAAGTTACTCCAGCACACAGGACTGCCGACATATGTCCTCGATGGCTTCAGTGAAGCATAGCTGCTGCAAGTGCATTTTAGATGACCACGATGCACACAGTGTATAATAGGCAATCAGTAGCTTTCATGCCAGGGGTCATTTGATGGAGCAGCTCAAGATAAAGGTGGTCAGTTAAAAGGTGTCCCCTACTGGCCATCACTGGGTCAATGCCGTAGGGCATTAGGGCACATTTTGGAACTGTATAAAAGGGTCTTTGACTCAGCAGAACATCATGAATGTGTGAGGCTTTGGAGACAAATCAAATACATTAAACACCCGGAGCATCATGTTGAACACAAGACTAAACGCAAAGAGCAATCGCTTCTACTTTTCATCATTTATTTCGTCATTGTACTTGGGAGCATTCTTCAATGAATATTGATATTGGCTGTAAAATACAGTGAAATGACTGCCAACAAAAGTTTATTTCTCACTTCACTTAAACACTCATTTGGGCATTAGGCACAGCAGTTTCAAAGCTTAACGCAACACTGGCCAAGCAGGCATCGCTTAATATGAGTAGAGACAGTGGAAGTTGACTGCCTCTTGATGAACCAGTGTTAAAGGTAGCTATTAACTACTATTATATTGTAGCGCCTCTATTGAGTTTGTGAATTTGTTGAAAGGTAGGATAGTTAATATGTTGACAGCCAACAGAAGTGCAAATACTGAAATGCTTCATAAGTCACCTGGTTGCAAATGTCAGCCAATGTTCGACCTCTCATGTTAGCTTAGCAGAGTATATTTGAAGAAGTTGTTCTTGACAGGTCTGACGTAAAGGACTGCAGGGGAATTGGGTATTCTCTTGCATTGGGGCGAGTGTAACAAGTTGTGACTGTGAAAGTGCTACAAGTATACTTGGAATATGAAACTTTATGAGATAATGATGAGACGTCCTACTGGACTGCATCTATCCAGAAGGCTGTCAACCATTTCTCCCTAATAGATCCATGAGGGAAACAAAGAGTGAACAGGGCCCTCTTTGTGTAGCATTCTGTGTGTTTCACATTGATTCTTATGCATCCATGAGCTTAGAAATACTACTACTAGGGCTTATTACCATTCCAATTAAAGCCATGTGTAAACATATAATACGAAGAAACATGTTATGTATAGAGCAGCTGCAATATAATTCAATGACATAGGTGTTTGGATAGCATTGTGATGCACAGCATCTGGTTTAATAAAGAAAACGACAGCAGGCCTTTTTTTTTAATATGTTTCGCCTGTCTGGTTGCGCTCATCAATGTGGCCTGACGAGGCAGTAGTATCTCACTTCCAATGTGGATCAATGGCCACCGCCTTGAGACACAGACACCATTCTATTTGGGATGATAGCTTGGGGAAAAACAAGATGGGGAAGGTAATACAAAAAAGAAATACCCCGGACAGTCATACCCAGACAGTCGTGGGAATAACATCTAAATTGATTTCTTCACAATGCTCATGTTAACATTCCATTTTGGCAGCAAGGTTTTCTATACTGGCCACTTAAAGAAAGGAGCTCTGGCCTTCTGCGTGCTTGTGTCTCTGTATGCTGGTTGCTGGGTTTGGGTGTTTCACTAAATGTGATTTGCTGCTGTGACTTATATGCAGTTAGGGCCTGGATAGAGGACATTATGGTAATTGATACTAAATCCTGGGTTGATAGCCTCAACTATATTGCAAAACAACTACAGGTCACACACAATTGTCTCTATTGCTTATGCTTGTGTTCTTGGCACTGACTGCTTGCATGGCGCTCAGATTTCATCTGCCTCAGTGAAATGATAGTGTTGAATCTTAATGAGGCGTGCTTGCCCCTCCAGGGTAGTTCTGTCTCCTCCTGGTCCAAAGAGTGTGTCCTTCACTAAACATGCTTGCTTGCCCTTGTGCCTCTATTTGCATACTAGAGAACTAAGCAGCTCATTGGCTGAGGGTGGAATTGGGTGAAGCGGTTCCATCCTGCAACCATTAGACAATCACCTTTACCATTAACCCAGACTAAAGACTCTGCAAAAGAGTTGTTTTCAACATTGTGGTAATAGGCCATTCATTAAATTATTCATAGATAGAATAAATAAAACACACAGGAAGGGGCGGCGAACACTATAATGTACTACAGCTAACAGTCCAAAATTATAAATGATCTATGTTGATGTAGCTGAACCCTCTCAAGTGGTATCACCTCATTTAATTTTCAAATCAAATTGGTGAGGTGAAGGGTGGACAAGACAGAGCCGAGTAATGAATGAATGCAGCCATTCATCTAAACAGGCGTTCATGTGCCAAAAAGGTGACAGTTAAAATTCATTAAATTCCATTTTTTTCCCCTTTCTTATTTAAGTATGTCAAAGAGTCCTGACACATTAATGTGTGCTCAGAGCAGGCAGTCCCTCACCAAATCTAAAAAGGAACTATTGAGATATCATGAGTAGTATTTTTTTTTTTTTTCATAATTTGTCTTCAGGATGACACATATACTTTGCCACGTGAAATCGTGTTCCTGAATACAAGAAAGTCAAGGATATGTATTTGGGCGTTTCTCACGCATTTAACTTAAATAATAAATAAAAAACACATTGTGTGATGTTGACTTTGGTGTTTTTACCTAAATATGTGTGATTACTTTCCTTGATAACAGTCCCCAAACTCGCTCCATCATGATACACAACCAAACTATTATAATAATGTATTAATGGCTGTGATTATAACTCTGGACTTGGCCGTGTGCTTATGCTTTACAGTGTGCCTCAGTGATCTACATTTGTACTGTTATGACAGCGATTACGGTGGAGGAAATGACATTCACCAACACCACAGCTCCCTGGGTTTAATTTACACATTCACAAGGGTTATTATTCCTGAACAACAGTAATGGTTTTATCGTCAAATTATTATTGGATGTCTCAGTTAAGATATTGCTTGATAATGTTATAGTGAAAGAAAGCGCAAACGACAGATAGATGTAATAATTCCCCATGTTTTTATTAAATCTAAATATTTGTTGTGAATATTTGTTGGTAGTTAGCCTCCCAGATACTAAATTGTCCTTGTGGTTTTTTGTTGAACACAAAGACCTTTATATAACCACAACAACACAACACCATATTTATCCCATTGTTCAAGGTGTTGACATAATAGAATATGAAATTCAATGTGCATTTTGTGGGAGTGAATACGCCGTTCTCTGCTGGTGCGCTGACACCAACAGTTCTCTCCCTTTTACTTTATTCTGGTATGTGTGAGTGCGCTTTTGGGCATTTTGTGAATAAGCTGTTTTCTACTGGTGCACTGACACCAAGCTCTCTCTGTCTCTGCAGGCATTTGTTGTGTTGTTTGTCTGCCAAACTAAGACTGTGTTTTAGATTATATTTGAGCATTTCTGCATAATTTAGACGTATCCATCATGCCACACCGATCACGTCACGTCCGACTCTGGCAAAGATCTTATACGGAATGTTGCCGCTTCAACTGGCAATCGCGTGGGAGTCAAATGAAATAAAATGTGAACTATCGCGATACTGTTGTGATGATACGATTGTGATATGACTTGAGGGCGTTATCGAAAAATGTGTTCACATTTCCGAATAAAGTGTACGGATTAGGAAACACAGATTACTCCGGGCCTGACAGAGAGTGAAAGAGAGATGCATGAACCCGGTGGCATGGCAACACTTTTCAGTCAGTGTGTAGGCAAGACAAATGCTCAAGTTTGCCTTTCCATGGACCAAACTTTTTAGATAAGTTCACCGCATCATACTGTGTGTGGGCAGGTATGGACTGACGGCGAGCGTCTTTGTCTCTGGCAGGAAGCCTGAAGGCCAGGCTGCTGTTGTGAACTCTCCATACAAACTTGGAGAGACAACATGAAATTTCATCTGACCTCCAGACAAAAAAAAGATGCCAGTACAATCTGTTCCTGGTTATTATTAGATATGTGCACATAACCAATGTACTAATAGTTTCTTACTCAAATTAAAAATGATTCACGCGAGATGATATTTTAAACATAATTTGAAAGGATACTATCTAACACATGTATAAACAGTATATACCCATATACATACTTTATATACACAGAGTGAACTCGATGATTAAATATTATGATACTAGAAATACTGGGACACAAAGGTATTTTATTGGATCACATTGCACTGGGGTCAGTATATGTGGAAAAAAACGCATGCACTTCTTGGTTTTCACATTTCATGTACGTGCTTTTTAAGCCTGCAAGGTGTGTGCCGTTGTTTGATGGTCCCATTCTGACAGCGGCAGACTGATCACTCTACATCCCCTGTGTGCCACCATATAAAGGTCATGAACACAAATGACTGAAAGCACGGGTTTCTATAGATTTATATAATGTATCATAGGTAGAGTTGGAGGGTGGAGAGAGTGAATCTACGTGGCTTCTAACAATATATATGCAGTGGGCTTGTATTGCTCCACATAGCCCCTTTCTCTACCTGATGCTTTTTTCTTTTTTCCTTTTTTCCAGTCATTCATCCACAAGTGGCAAACAACTGAGCGTCTGTGTGTTGACGTCGATCCAGCTGTGTGGATAAACACTGCGATGAAAAAGGGCTCTCTGTTGAACGGGAAAGTGTTACGTCTGAGATCTCCCAGGGAGGCTGGTCCGTGAATGCCTTGGTGTCGCTGGCTGGGGCCGAGTTGCTACACTTTGGGTGGAAACGTGAGGGGAGATGAGGTGAGGAAAACGATAAAGCAGCGGAGAAATAAATTGTCATCATCGCGCCTGGCTGACAATTAGACTGCCGAGTCATTTTAAGCTGACGACTGCATTGGTGGTTGACGGTCACGGCGCACTGTCTTGGGACTATAACAGTGATGTATTGTGTGCCCATCAGTGTGTCTGTTCATTTGTTGCAAACACTGACGCATAGTAGCAAGGCACTGGTGTGTTTCACTGTGTGTTGTTTGCTGCCTAGTTACAGACTTACAGAGACAAAGCGTAGCTGCAGGCTGATCTTTATCACTTGCTAGTTTGTTAGCTGTAACTGTGTTTATTGACATGTCATTCTCCCTTTTTCTTATGTCCAATGATTAAAGCGATCAATCAAGAATCTGACTTTCTTTTATGGGAAATGGGCCTTTAGCAGTGATGCCCGAGCTGTCTTCGAGACCACGTTTGAGTGTCATGATGATTTTGAGATGCTCTCAGTTGTCCAGCTCCCGTGGGTGTTAATTGTAAAGGCGTCACAGTGACTGATGCCCATTATGACTAATTAAACACCGCAAAGCCCCCACAGGTAAGCAGCGTGCCCTTTCCGCAGATTATAGTTTGCTATTAAAAAATGATTGAAGATTATGAATGTGTAATAAAATGCAAAGATTGAGAAAGTGGTGTCAAAGAGGAGCGGAGGCTTTTTACTAAAAGCTCCCAAAATGTAACCAAGCATTTTATGTCTATGCACAAAGTTTATGTTTCACTTGAGATACCCTTGAAAGTTACCAATGCAAGTTTTCTAAACCACACAGCCCGACATCTCCGGTGCACGTCTTGGCTATGTGGAAAAGGTTGTCCTTGCTGTCAGCTGTTGATTAGCCGTCCGGCGTGATGCGGACATGGCTGCCTCTGTGTCTCTGTGGGAGGTGGGCTGGACTTGATGGATGTCTCTCTTTTGAGATTGCGCAGCACCGCTGAGAGGGAGGAGGTACCTGGTCCCTGTTATCTATTCACGCTGTGCTCCTTTCCTGCTCTGCCTAAAATGGAGCAGGACCTCCCCGCACAGCACGACTCCATCGTTTCTGGATAGAGCTAAGGAGTGCATAAAAGAGAATATGAAAAAGCACCTCTTCCTATTCTGATCCCCCAAGCACCTTTTAAGCCACAAAAAAAAAAATCCACTTAGAACTTGTATAAGCAAGGAGGGAAAAAAATCCTTGATTTTCTACACAGGCACTGAATTTGAGGATAATCTTCACAGTACGCTGTTGCGGGACGCCTGTCGCACAGACTCTGGGTACCCTAAAAATACATTTACAAGCATGGTAAAAACTGACTGGTAAATACATATACACTTGCATGCATTCATTTACAGCAACAACAAAAAGCACCCAGAGACATTTTCGCACACACACACACACACACACACATGAGCAACTCATTCCCTGACTCATTTTCTTTCACAGAAGCTCAATAAGACTGCAGGACAGTGAATCCTATTAGATATGAGAAAACAAAGATGGGAACGGCTCACTGAGGAGGAAAAACACGCTATTGCTCCCTCTCCCTTTGCATATTCCTTCACGACTCTGGCAAGACCGCCGGGATATTGATGTGTCTGTCTTTTTCATGCCTTCTGTGACTGCTCATCGAGGCGCCGGGCTCCACGAAACTAGCCAAATTCCTAAATGATGAATGTACACGAGTGCGTCCGCTGGGAGAGGAGACGAATCTCATATCAGTCGAGAGAGGAGGGTGATATTGAAAATCATTTGGAATTTCGCCTGCCCCGATATTGGAAATCTTTATTCTAATTGCATGAATGAATTGAATGTGCTGTTCTGATACATCCTCTGTGCCACAAAGGGAATTGTATAAATGAAGCATCATGGATGTGTTTGTGTGCTTACTGCATGTGTGTCTACCCGTAAGTCATCTTCACATACGCACTGTGCTGTTGTTGAACTGAACATATCATATAAATGAAACTCTGACAAGATCTTCCGCCCACATATTACACCGTATCAAATTGTCATAAGGGGAGTATTTTTACCCGTTACAATATGAAGGAATGAGAGACGTCATATCTGTATAGAAAACCATTTTTATTTCTCATAAGGCTGTCCTGTAATATATACTTAACTCTACTTGGGGATAATTGTATGTTTCTCAATAGTGTATACTATACTTTCTCACTGTCGTTTTAAATATATCATCTCTCTCTGGCGCGTGAGAGGGCGATCAACACGACAAACACAGTCAAGCAGTCGCCCGTGACCACTTTCCACAGCAGAAATAGACAATAACTGTCCATTTATGCTCCAAGTTCTTCTGCTGCTGTTTTTTGTCCCTATTGTGTCTGTGTGGGAAGCTCAGGGCTTGTTCTTAGTGCTGCTTTCTTTTGTGAGGCAGTTCTATACAGTGTTTTCCTCATCTTTACAGAAACTACAAGCTTTTTCTGGCTTAACCAAGGACATCGTGTGACGAAAGTGACCAATACTTATTTTTATGACTGCTTTTTACCAAAGCAAGCATATACTGCAAAGTATTCCTATACAAACCATATTG
Source organism: Cyclopterus lumpus (assembly GCF_009769545.1). NCBI lineage: Eukaryota > Metazoa > Chordata > Actinopteri > Perciformes > Cyclopteridae > Cyclopterus > Cyclopterus lumpus. The sequence goes on along the minus strand of NC_046970.1, from coordinate 6,270,783 downwards.
GGAAAACAACAGCCTCTGGATAAGTATATTCAGTGGGCTGATTAATATTCCTCCATGGGCTCGAGCTAGAGTCTTCAATATATGTTTCAGCTTCTTGGATCTGTCATCTTATATGTGTTGTATTTATATATGTTTTTTTATACACAAATTATCTTACACACAAAGAAAAGAAGTGCTCATGAATTTACATCGGGCATGCCCACGAATAAAAGTCAAGACGTTTGTCGCGAAGGCTGAAGATGAAGCCACGAGGACCCCGAAGCCACTCCAAGATTCTTCATGGACTCATTGGAGGCTGCTAGTGGTCTCTGTCACTGACAGTCCAGTGTTGTCACACCAGCTGCGGCAATGAGTCCAACACGAATGCCTTCCGCACAGAAATAAAAGGAATCAAGGTAACCATCCGCCACCTCCACGTCTGCCATCAGTGGGTCCCATATGTTCAGGTCCATGTAGGCTCCGAAACCGGTTTACCTTCAGGCAGTGCGAATGTCTTCAAATAATGTTTTAACAACCTCTATATAACCCCCTGCTAAGCTGTTTCAGTTTTTGAGTGGGGTACAGAGGGAGGGGAACACAGAGAGAGAGAGAGAGAGAGAGAGAGAGGGTTGTAGACTGGCCACGGCTGTGTGGAAGAGGAGAGTCACCAACATGGGGCTCATTGATCAAACAGGGGATTAGTCTGGTTTAAAATCCTTGGCACCACACAAGCAAAGCTGTTTTATCTGGGTGGATATCCTTTCTGTGGTCCCAGGTAATCCAGTCAGTAGACGCGGATGTAATAGTTTTAGTCCGTTCGGTGGGAAGAGAAAGGGTAGATGAAGGGGAGAGCCTGGCACGCAGCCCTGCAACGGGAGCTCTCTGTTAGGTCCTGGGATGAATCTGCAACACAGAGGAGGAAGAGGAGAGGAGAGAAAACACACATGCACTTAGATAGAACAAAGGCATACAAGTGTGCGAGGATTACACCCAGAGGAAATGCTCCGTTCGCGTGTTTAAAAAAAAAAGACGAGGGGAGTCTTTTGAACTGTGGGGGCTTTGCACAGTCTCACCTCCCGGTTCCTGCTGCTGCTAAAAACAGACAGCTTACACGGGTGGAAACGGCACCGAAAACGGAGGTGTGTTTGGCATTTATAGATGGAGCTATAGAGGGATATATCAGGGACACCTTTTGTATAACAACACCCAGGTGTGTTTCCATGCTGTGTATGTCTGAGTCACAATTTGATATGACTTCATCTCAGACCATTTTAGCCACATCGCCAACACTCCAACACTCATTTGCACCTCCAAACCAAGCTAGCCAATCATAGCTGATTTTCCTCTAACACAGATTTTCTCGAGACTGCATTTGAATGTGTCCTATTTTTTTAGCAACCTGAATAAAAATGCACGACGTTTACAACAGTGGAGTCCCTCGTGCCTTTTTCTTACCATCTTGGCATCAAAAGCTAGGACAGAATACTTCTTTGCCTCACTGTCAACACATTTTCCAGTTATGTTACTGCTTTAGTATTTGACAGTGAAGAAGTCTGAAGTTCCCTGAACACTTTGGGGCCAATTAGAAATCCCATAATCCTGTGCGATTAAGAAATACAGCGCTGACATTTCCAGTAGGCTTGGCAGGTGGTAGCCAGGTGTGCAGATTTGATTGCAAAGGGTGCTACATAAAGAATCTCAGCGCTCCAATATGTTGAACATGCCAGCAAGAGAGCCGAATGATTTTATCCATTTTCTCTGGAAAGAATGATGTGCACCTGTATTTTCCTCCCGTGGTCGGTGTGTTATTCTGAGACTATTCAGAGAACAATCATGAAAGCTGGCATTTTAATGTGGGTTTAATTTAGAGTTTGTCTGAAAACATAATGCAGTGCAGTGGTTGTATTGTTGGGAGACTGTGTTTGATTTGACAAAATCATTTGAGACACTAGAAAAAGTCATTTAGGTCATAAGTCTGTTTCTTTTCCAATGGGTTGCACTTGTTTCAACAGTTGTTAAGGAAAATCAATAAGGGATTCTTGGATTTGCAGCTCTGTTTTTCTCTTTCTTAAAGGCAAGCATGTTTTCAGTCCTCTTTGTTCTCAGGGCTGTTATTCAATATCTCCAAAACCTGTTCAAATATTTTTTTGAAAAACATTTATTGTCTTTTAGTCAAGGAGTGCGGTTAGGTCATAGGTCAAGGTACAGGTATTATTTCTGGTGCAGATCCAGGAATTTAACAATTTTCACTTCTGAATTTACTGAAATAAAAAACGTGTCCTCGAATTCCAAACCAAATGCATTTAATCAGCACATTTAAAAACAACAACTGTTGACCACAGTGCTCACATTATGTTGATGTTTTAGAAATATTTCACTTTGTAAAAAAACACATTTACAGGTTTGCACAGGTGTGAATGTGAACTTTGTCAGCCTATTTTGTTTGAGGACGCGAGGCAGTACATGAAACGAGGGAAACATCACTCGTAATAAGTGGAGCACCACTGGCAGTTTTTTTTCTTCTCTTTAGGAGAAAGATATTTTTTGAAGGCCAAATGACTTGTTAAGATGGATGTCAACATGAGCCGTCTCACAGCGCCATGTTAAGGAAACACTTAGCAGTACTGACGTTTTCTCCCTTGCTGACTACGTCTTACCTATTCAGGTAGTTGCACTGCAGCTGTTCCTCTGTATGCTCTAAATAACTTCACAGTCTCACATTTAACGTGTTGATTTCACCTCCAGCTCTTTCTCTGAGCAGATTTGTCTGTCTCCCCCCCCCAATGATCCTTCACACATTAATCCACTGGGCTCATCTGTATCGTCTGCTTTAGGACGACTATCAAAACGTTGGAGCAGAGAATAACGTCTGTTAGTGCAAGAGCAGGTTAGACATTACAGCTCCTTCTCACTCTCAAACCCAATCCACCAGAGGTTTGTTAGTGGGAGAAGAGGGGTTTGTATGCAAATGCTGTCATTTGTGTGTGTGTGTGTGTGTGTGTGTGTGTGAGACTATAAGTGCCCTCTGTTCTTTTTTTGTGTCCTCTGTCTCTTCAAGTGAACAGTGCAGCAGGTAGCAGCGGATTGCTCAAGGATTTGCGGCCGATCCCATTTTTGCCGGCAACTAAGCCGGCTGCATTCTAATTTGTCGGCCGCATTAAATTGCAATTTACTCCTACTTCAGTTAGTAAAAGGAGCCAAGGACAACTGCCGTAGCTAAAATAAGTGCAAAGACGGCCTCCCCTTTCCCCCTTTCTTGTTTGGTGCTGAACAAAACAATCATGCCTGCGAAGAAACCCTCCTCAAACCGCACTAAAGAGCACCCTCTAACAAACAGAAGACTCAAGACAACAAAATACATCAAGATCCATTTAATGTGACATTGGCAATGAGAAAAGAAAATGGCTATAGAGTAGTAATGAGTGGCACTCCTCCCCCTAAACCTGTACAAAAAGTAGGACAATCTGGCCCTTCTTGGCAACTGGGGAAAAAAAGTGTTGTTTTTCTCAAACGACGCACTGCTGTTGACCGCGTGTGTGTGTGTGTGTGTGTGTGCGCTTTTATGTTCATCACGGTGATGACATTGTACAGGACTGCAGCAGGTTGTCAAGCCCACTGATGGAACAGATGATTTCTCAGGTGAAGTTGAACTGTGTGTGTGTCTCCCGATTTGACAAATTAGACGGCGATGCGTCTGCTGGCAGGTCACTTTTTCTCTGAAACAGTCTCACAGATGGGCGACATCCTGTCACAGTGTGCTACTCTGTTTCAAAAAAGTGCCCTGCGCTCCTTTAAAAAAAAAGAAGAAAAAAAGGGACATGCGGGTTTCTGAACAGCAATTAAATCATGTTGGACTAGTTCAATGGGGCCCACTGTGAAGTGTGAAAGTATCCACTTGAGTCCACTCACTAATCTGAACAATGACATATTCCATAGTAGAAATGCTGTGGGTTTATACAGTTAAAACAACTACTGTACATGAATTGTGTTGCAGTGTGAAATAACTGAAGAAAAGCCATTACATTGCATTGGATGCCTGATGTGGGCTGTATCACAACATCCCCGTCTTGATGGCAAATTCATATTCACTCTAGCACACTAACAGTGAGGTTATCACAGGAACATAATTCTTCTCACTATCATCAAGTGAGAAAAGATGCTTTCATTCCAGCCCACTCGTTCTGCCTGTCTCTCTTAAGGTACGTAATTGTCTGGAGGGAGCAGGGATGGTTCGATCTATTTAGCGAGTGGAGCGGGGTAATGCAGATCTATGGTGGGCGAGTGTTTTTTTGGAAGGCGCTCCCCCAGTCTCGCTCGCACTGTGACTTCCACAAACAAAAGGGCCTGCCTTGTCTGCTGCTACAGAACAGGCAATGAAGGGCTCCCTCTCTGAAAGACAATAAGAGAGAAAAGAAGAAACACGGCCGTCAGGCACTGGCTTTAGCTCGCCGTCTGTTTTTACATGCCATTTTTTATCATCTGTGATAGATGTCGATGCAATATGTTTGCTGTAAAACACACACGTGTGTGTGTTTGTGTGTGTGCCCGCATCATTGTGCTTCACTGACACTTTTCAGAGCAAAATGAAAACCTGCAGGCGAGATGAAATGGTTGAGAATAAAAAAAAACAACAACCACGCCCGTGTTGTGTGCTCGCTGGCTTGTGACGTAACAAACACAAATGAGGCAATTTGGCCTGAGAAGCAGGTGAATGAGGAATGTTGATTAAAATAAATGAATAACTAAATAAAAGGGAGCAGTGTGCAGGATAAAAGGTATTTCATGTAGCCTTGGTGTCTTTGCTGTGTGCTGATAGCTGCTTCAACAGGACGGGATATCAAGTGGCCCCTGATAAGAAGCCACACAAAGTAAAAAAAAAAAAAGGGAAGAGGGTCTGCCCGGGGGTCTCGCGCACACAAACAAACAGACATATCAAACACATGCGTTCATACACAAGAAAAATCATACACACACACACACACAAACACACACACACACACACAGGAGCAAGTAGCATGTCACAGATTAGTGCCTAATGGGATTGGCAGAGCGCAGTAAGTCACTGTAATCAAGCCCACACAGCGGCCGATAGCAAAAACAGGACATGGAACAAAGGAGGCAATGAAAGGAGGAGTGACTGATCCTGCCATTACACTGTTCACTGACATCAGGGTTCTGCTGAGGGGTGGATCTGGCTCTGTGTGTGTGTGTGTGTGTTGCTACAGTACTCCATAAATGTGCTGCTGCAGCACATGCGTGTTTACCCGTATTTTTACGAAACCGTTTTGAATGAAATTGCAGCAACTTTCATCTTTTTTTTTTTTATGCCCCTGTGCCGGATGATAAATATTTACAGTGGGCGGCGGTGGTGGGTTCAGTATTTGTGTTACGCCTGCCTAATCATGCACAGCATGTAAACACACACTTGATTATTTCGCACTGGGTATTTGGGTCAATGAGAAGTCATTGAAGATGAGCCGGTCCCACTCCTGCCGCCCCGACACTCAAGTGCAGTATACAGTGATGTGAGAGAGACGGGAAAACAAAAAAAACAAAGAACAGCTTGAGAAAAAGACTAACCTGTACAGAAGCAAGAATGCAGCTCAATTTCTGTTGACCCATCCTCTGCATTTTGCTTCCGGAAGCTAAAAAGGGGAGTATGGCTGGGTATTCTGCAAAGAGAGGGTCAAGAAAAAAGGACACGTGTGTATTGGGTAGAAAAGCAGCTTCCGGCTTGACCTTTTCGCCCTCTTAAAGTTTTGATCATATCAGACAAAAGCCATTTTACTCATAGATATGTTATGAAGCTCCTTCTCCATTCATGTGCAGAAATGTACAATCTCGGTTAATGTGTACTAATCTGTTTTATGAAGACAATCAATATTTCCAGTTTACTTATTTCCAATTGTGCAAAGGAGTGATTTGAGAATTAGAGATGCATTCTTTAGGAGTTAACCAAGTGCTCCACGCCTTACCTTGACAGCATGGCAAGAGCTCTGAACATGTTGGGCCTGTGGTGGCTGTGAAGGGGTCCGGTCAAAGCTTTATGTCTATCTGCGGACATGTAAATCTGCAGTGCTGGCTGTTTACCCGTTCCCTATCATCACTTAAGTCTCTGCTTCTATTCTTTATCATTGTCACCAAGCTCGAAGAGAAAACGGGTTTGCTGATCGCTAGCAGGTGGGTGGGGGTGTGTGTGTGTGTGTGTGTGTGCGCGTTGGGGCAATTAAAATGAATACAAATCGGGTGATCAACCTGTCACAGAGTGCTGGACTGCTTCCTTTGAGGACTTAACTCCCTTCATTATTTTTGCATGCCACATTCGGAGTCAGTTTACAGAGCCAGAAGGCAGTGGAGAAGCAGAGTGGCAGTTAACTTTATCTCTGAGAGGAGTGTGGCCCGAGGCAGAGCCCACCTGTTTGTTTACTGCCTGCTTTATTCTTTACTACTATGGGCCTTTAAATAGGTTGCTTACAACACGCACAGTCTACCGTGTTATACACAGATGCTGTGCTCTCTCTCCGAGTGTTCTCATTACGGCATGACACCTTTTTACCCACGCGGTTGACATTATGTGTTGGCGGTGCAACGGATAACAAAGCTCACGGTTTAGATGGTATCAAGGATCAGAGTCACGGATCGGATCACAGACCAATTGTCGAGCATTGCCGATCCATATTTTTGTTTGATTATACAGCTGGTCTATTATTTTTTTTGCCACCGTCCCAAAAATTATTTCTACCTCTTTAAAGTCAGTGCCATAAACAATTGTACATGTTATCCTTTTAATTTTTTTAAGTCACCTTTAGTGTTTTTTTTCCTGATAAAACCCACAAATCATAAGGAAATAAAATGTTGTTTTGTTATTGATGAAAACAAATCGTGACACTAGTAGTTTTAATGGTGTATTATAAGCTGCTTAGAGCTACTTTACAAATGTCATAATTCCCTCTCCATCTCTTTATCTATGTTGTTGTGAAAACATCTCCTGCAAACAATGGGATTTATTAACACTTCTCACCGACACTATATTTTACGAGATTACACGTGAACAGAGCCTAAACGCATCATAATGTAACTGAAGGGAACCATCGTTAAAACACGGATTAGTTGTTTACGATGTAACATTAACAGAGATTGGCAAACAGACAGAATGTGGATATCCTGATCGTATATATTTTACTGAATATTGGCCGATAACGATCGTCAGTAAAACTTTATTTCACACGTTAAACTGTGTAATTAGGCGCCGGGGGGGGATCCGTACCGATCACGCATGTTTAATTATTAAATGGCGGAAGCTTAATACAAAATTAAGGAGGCAGTCGGCAGGAAGGCTTTGCTAAAGCATTTAATCAAAGTATTTTAACTCTTGTTAACGCTCGTGATTTCCCTTAGTTCAAGTTCCTAAAAAGGCGGTTGACTCGTTTGGCTTTTGGGCCCTAAACTGTGTGGAAATATGTGCCGCTGTACACATGCGGATATGTGTGCACCTGTGTGTATTAGGACCACAACAACTAATCGATTGAATTAATCGTCAAATGAGTTGGCAACAGATTTGATCATCGATTCATTATCGTTATGATGCATGACGTGCGCTGCGACAAAGTCTCCATCGTGGGCAGTGAAGAAGCCAATTACAAGGAAATGACGCCATCTTCCTCTGCTCTCCTTTCGTCTCTGTAATAAGCGTTTGAAAAGTGTCGGAGGCAGAGACTAATAAAGCGGCGAAAAGGCAAACGCACGTTTACATGTTCTAATTTAGGAACAAAACGTAATGGACAGAAATAACAGACAGAAATAACATCCGTCTGTTTGTGATGGATCAAGGTATCCAGCTGCCCGGTCAGACATCAGCTGACAGGAAGTGCACATGGACCCGAGCTGTAACCGAGCAAGGCAATTCTGCTGAAGCGGTCTATAAAGTGATGGAGTATTTGGAATATTTCATACTATCAGTTAGAGACAGTTTAAAGTGAATCTGATAATTTAAAGAGCACTTTTCAAAGCTCAATGTGCTAAAATATGCCATATGCAATAATATGTGAAATAATAATAACTATATAACTATATAAGAATACAAGGTAAAAGTTTTTTTTATAAAAAGCTGTTAAATATGCCTTTTTATCCGATTAATACCTGGGTAATCAAAGTAATAATTGACAGATTAGTTGGATTATCAAAATAGTTGTTAGTTGCAGCCCTAGCGTGTTTCTGGGTTAAATGTGCACACAGAACCGCCATGTGCGTGTATTTCACACGTGCGTGTGCATCTGTGCATTGGGCGTGGGTGTCCGTGCGTGCATTGAAATGCATTTGTAAGTGTGTGTGAGGTCTCACTCTTGTGGTCTTGATTTTGTTCCCAGAGGAGCACATCCATCCAGAGTTGTCGGGCAGAGTCTTACACTCTTCTCCCTCCAGACACGGCTCCATCTCACACCACCATTTCCCAATAACAATGGAGGCTGTGGGAGGGGAGAGAACAGATACACACAACAAAACAGGTTAGGTTTATCACTGACACACACATTCATGTGCGTATGCACACACGGATACAAATAATGATAAGACGATAATACAACAGACAAAAGGAGAGAACAAAAAGTGGGAAAAGAAAAGTAGTGAGTTTAGTAGAAGACCAAAGGGGCATAATTAAAAAAAAACTTAAATGAGCATTAAAAGTGAAATAACCATAAATAAAATACAATTAAAAATAACAAATATTAACCAGAGTTTAAAGAATCATCACGAATAGTTGAACATATGCAGAATCCTCCCACGCAAAAAACGTTTGGTTAGCCTAGTGATTTGACACAGACCCACTTGTATATGTGCACACATACACAAGCACCCACACACTATATCATGAGAAACTCCAGAGGAACAGGAGGGACGTCTCTGAATGGATCTTTTCCCTCTTCGGCCTCAGAGCAATTGGTGCTGCACGGGTTATACTTTTGCTGTCGACAATAATGTCTTACCAACAGAAATGAATCACTATTTTGTTTTTATATGGCTACATTGCAGGGGAGCAATCTCATTTTCAATCAAAACTTTGCCTCTCATTAACTTCAACTGAATTCTTCCTCCAGCTATCTGACGAAAACAAATATGTTCTCATCAAGATCTCCCTCCCTCTTCTCCTGTTCCTCCACTCCTGTCTCTCTCTGAGTGTAGTATGCGTGTGTGTGTGTGTGTGTGTGTGTGTGTGTGTGTGTGTGTGTGTGTGTGTGCGTGTGTGTGCGTGTGTGTTCCTAAAAGAAAGTGTGGCGATCGCTAAAACAACACCTTTCCATCCATCCATCCATTATCACCCGCTTATCCGGGGTCGGGTCGCGGTGGCAGCAGGTTCAGCAGGCCGACCCAGGCTTCCCTCTCACCCGCAGCACTTTCCAGCTCATTCTGGGGGATCCCGAGGCGTTCCAAGGCCAGCCGGGAGATATAATCCCTCCAGCGTGTTCTCGGTCTTCCCCGGGGCCTCCTACCAGTTGGACGTGGCCGGAAAACCTCTAATGGGAGGCGTCCAGGAGGCATCCTAACTAGATGCCCGAACCACCTCAGCTGACTCCTTTCGACACGAAGGAGCAGCGACTCGACTCCAAGCTCCCCCCTGATGTCCGAGCTCCTTACCCTATCTCTAAGGCTGAGCCCGGCCACCCTACGGAGGAAGCTCATTTCGGCCGCTTGTATCCGAGATCTCGTTCTTTCGGTCACGACCCAGAGTTCGTGACCATAGGTGAGGGTTGGAACGTAGACCGACCAGTAAATGGAGAGCTTTGCCTTCCGGCTCAGCTCCCTCTTCACTAAGACGGACCGGTACAGCGCCTGTTTTACTGCTGCAGCCGCACCGATCCGCCTATCGATCTCCCGCTCCACCTTACCCTCACTCGTGAACAAGACCCCGAGATACTTGAACTCCTTCGCTTGGGGTAGGCAGTTTGCCCCCACCTGGAGAGAGCAATCCGCCGGTTTCCGGCAGAGCACCATGGCCTCAGATTTGGAGGTGCTAACTCTCATCCCTGCCGCTTCGCACTCGGCTGCAAAACGCCCCAGTGAATGCTGGAGGTCACGGTCCGAGGAGGCAAACAGGACCACATCATCCGCAAACAGCAGAGAGGCGATCCCGAGACTCCCGAACCGGATCCTCTCCGCCCCCTGGCTGCGCCTAGATATCCTGTCCATGAAGGTCACGAACAGGACCGGTGATAAAGGGCAGCCCTGGCGGAGGCCAACACCCACCGGGAACGTGTCTGACTTACTACCGAGGAGACGAACACAGCTCCTACTGCAGGCATACAGAGACCGGATGGCCCGTGCCAACGGGTCCGGCACCCCATACTCCCGCAGCACCCCCCACAAAAAACCCCGAGGGACCCGGTCGAAAGCCTTCTCCAGGTCTACAAAGCACATGTAAACTGGTTGGGCAAACTCCCAGGACCCCTCCAGTAATCTTGCGAGGGTAAAGAGCTGGTCCACTGTTCCACGACCGGGACGGAATCCGCACTGTTCGTCCTGAATCTGAGGTTCGACAAGCGGTCGGAGCCTCCTCTCCAGCACCCTGGCATAAGCTTTTCCCGGGAGGCTGAGCAGTGTGATACCACGATAGTTCGAGCACACTCTCCGGTCCCCCTTCTTGAAGATGGGAACCACCACCCCGGTCTGCCAGTCCATGGGCACTGTTCCCGACCCCCATGCGACACTGAAAAGGCGTGTCAACCAAGACAGCCCAACAATGTCCAGCGCTTTCAGCATCTCAGGGCGGATCTCATCCACCCCTGGCGCCTTGCCACCAAGGAGCTTTTTTGACTACCTTAGCGACCTCTGCCAGGGATATGGGTGATGATATGGAAATCGATATGTTCAACTCATCACATGAGGAAATGTGCTTCCCTGTTCTTCCGCATGCGTATCGTTGTGGTGTATTCAAAATGAACGGCTGTATTTCTTGAGACAGTATGGATATCACGCAAGCTAAAAAGCCCCGTAGCTAGAAATGCATCTTATATGGTTTTCTTGCGTTCTATTATTTTTTTTATAAATCCAGCTGCCTTGCAGTGGAAACAACTCTTTGAATAAAATCACGGCGCTCCAATCTTAACCATTTTTGAAAGACACTAATTAATTTATCGATGTGTGAAAAACCTCTGCATGAAGCTTCTGACAGCAAAAGTGAAATGTTCAAAGCAGTTTTTCAGAAAAGTCATTTTCCCACACCCAACTGATTTTTGTGAGGCATTTTCTAACCATTTCCTATTAACATAAAGAGGATATGCAGGTGAAATGAATGGGTGAATGCAATAACTTAAAGCAGTGTCATTTAATTTTTGCAAACCCATTTTTTTGAACCAACTCGAAAACTATCATTTCCCCTCCAGCCTGTGTTGCCAAGGTTACAGGCCAACCACCAATCAATTGTGAGTACGAGCGACATGCCGTCTCCAACTGATGAAAGGAGACTGTTAAAGTGCAGTCCCTCACAGCACAGAGCATGCTGCGGTTCTGTGTGAACAGACACACACACACACACACACACACGCACGCACGCATGCACACGCACACACACAAACACCAAACTGGACACATAACAACACCTGCTGCTCAGTGAACTTGATGCATTTCTTGACTTTCTCCCTCGCGTTTCCTTCCATGAGCCTGAGGATACTTAACGCCACAACGAGAGCATCCGCTAACAGGCTGCGAACCCGCCCTTTGGCTCCCCCCACGGCTGTTTACCTTATCCACTAATTACCAGACGTTGGTCCATCTTCCACTGTGCGCCCCCTCAGTCTTCATCCATGGGCTAAATATGCATTTCACACCATTAATCATGTTTACAATCCGCTGTGGTTTAATTGCAACACCATCATAATGCAGGAAGTCCATGGTAGCAAAGGCTTGAGGAGATGTGCATAATGGGATTACTCCTCCTAATCGATTTGTCAACCAATCAGTGGTTTTGATCTCAGTCGACTAACATTTCTTTAGTCCATCCATCCATTTTCAATACCGCTTATCCTCATTAGGGTCGCGGGGGCGCTGGAGCCTATCCCAGCTGACATAGGGCGAAGGCAGGGGACACCCTGGACAGGCCGCCAGTCCATCGAGGGCACATGTAGGGACATACAACCATTCACTCTCACATTCACACCTATGGGCAATTTAGACCTGCAGCATGTCTTTGGACTGTGGGAGGAAGCCGGAGAACATGCAAACTCCACACAGAAGGACCGCTCCGACCGGGGTTTGAACCCGCGGCCCTCTTGCTGTGAGGCGACAGTGCTAACCACTACACCATCGTGCAGCCACATTTCTTTAGTCCATAAGTAATTTGTTTTAGCTTATTTCCAAGAAACTGGTAAATACAATACTTAACGTGGCACTTTTGTGTGATTCTTTGTGGACAAAGTTGCAGTTTTAGTCGACTAAGAATTTCTTTGGTCATTCACAGCCTTGTGTTAATTCTCTCAGTTTCACCAAGTAAGGATGCCGTGCTGCGACACCGCCACTCTGTTTAGTGCCTCCTTCTCGCTAGCGAGGGGGGGGATGGTGGAAAATGTGTTTTCCATTCTATCTCCCACTGAGGAGGCTTAATATTCAACAATGTGAATGCAGAATGCACTTGGAATTGAAATTGGTAAAGTGATACCTGCAAAGCAAAAATCAATCCCTTCAAATGGAGCGAGAGAGAAAGCAGGAAAAGGGAGAAAAAGAGGGCGCAAAAGCAGGAGGCGCCTTCACACGAGTTGCTGAAACATGAGAGCCGCTTTGCATGAAAGTTGAATGATATTTACTTCACAGAACTGAATTCACCTCTCACACTCCGCGCCCGTGAAGCCTTGATCATTTCAACAAGGACAGTCCTGGAAACGTCTGCATTGCATGGGCCCGGATAGTTTCTCATAGTGTTGTTTCTTATGTTCATAGTTTATTTCTATGATGACCAATTTAACATTTTTGTATGATATTTTTTGAATCAGGGCATTTTTTTTTTGCATTGATGACAGTGATAAAAAAAGAAATACAAAAAGACAGAAAATGGAGAAGAGCCCAATGTGAACACACATCCTTCATGTCCGTGGCTGTACCCATGCCAGGACATCTGCCTCTGACCTTGAACACTGGAGATGAGCCATTTCTGGGCCGAGGTCCATGCATCACTCTCTGGTGACCACTGACCTCTAACAGTCATTTTGCTTTCACTACCCCCAGTGCAACCATCAGCACACAGGATATAACCTTTGTTCCAGCACCAGCAAACTTGACTCTTCCTTTGTGTCTGCTGGTGAGTGTATGACGCGGGAGGGGGGGGGGCGACAACTGTCCCAACTGGATCGACTATTCATTTTCAGATCGATCTGCTTACAAGCTGAGCGTCTTGTGGGTGATTTAAAAGCGTCGACACCAATTAACACGATCCTCACGCGTGTACCATTGAGTAGCTGCTGTATTCTGTCAAAGATGACAGATGGGCTCGGAATAATCAGAAAACAAGGACGCAGAGAGTGTTTGATTCAAGATGTTAGCCATGTACCAGGCTGGAGTCTCGGGCTTTGATGGACAAACAACCCGAGAGTGGGACTTGAATTGATTGAAAAACATGAAGCGATGGACCTTTTTACAAGTGCATCTGTCAGATCACAGGTGAGCGCGCACTGTGATGGATTGAACCCGCTGACACGTCCCTGCCAGGTAGCAGAATGTTTGAACACCTTGACTGATAAGGAGGTGAATTGATTTCGGTCCGTCTCAAAGTTGTGAATCTGTGGGCTCAATGAATAGTTAATGCTTTTTTCTTTTATTACTCGGAATGGCCTGCACGGCACTCGCTGGACTTAAATTAATCATTGTAGAACCGTGGCGTTCCAATGACGTCAGCCTTAGCGTCTATCTTTTGGCGAGTCACTTAAATCAGCCGAGATCTGGAGCAGAAAGCAATTGGACTTTGAATTCTCTTTGGTTACATTTAAAGTGTGCACGGTCAGTGCTTCCCGAAAGATCAACTAGCTTCACTTCTTCTCATCCGCTCACGCATTCAGGCCAAAATCTCTACTACCAGAAGGTCCTCGCTCTGCACCCTATACACCTGATCACTTTACACCAGTGGTCCTATCACCCAGTTGTCAACCAAACACGGCCCATCAATCAATCACTCATTCACATAATCGTTCAAGTAGGCGAGAGGAGTTATAGTGAACCGCTTGGTTGGAGCGGAAAACATAATTCCTCCCTAATGAGACAGCGGTGTGAGTGCAAACGTTGTGCAACAACGGTGAAAAACTGAAAGGGTCAAAGGAGCATGAAGCAAAGGAAGCAAGTGTGTAATTAGAGTGGGACTGAGACAGAAACCCCTGAACCTGAGGTCAGCTTCAGAGGGTCATTATACCTGCATTAATCCTTGAGACGAGAGAGCAGAGGTTTGATTAGCTATTCAGGAATAATCTTTGTAATCACACTGCTTTTCTGAATATGTAATGGACACATCATTTTATATTGATGTTTTTTTTTTTTTATTGAATGCCTTTGCATGACCTCGGATTCATTGAGGTAAAACTGGAATGTACAGTTACACATAGAAGCAGATAATGCCCCAAATGCTGTCAGTCATGAGGCAAGAAAACAGAATGTGGAGTAGTTCCGGGTCAAAATTGCTCCCACCAATATGTGGTGTTTGCTATTAATATTGTGACATTGAAAACTGTAGATTATCAACAATATCCAGCGATTCCTTTATGAGTGTGTCAGTGTGTGTCTGTGTGCATTTTGAGCAGCCATGAGTGAGTGTTACATTGGTGTGTTGGTGTTGGTGTTGGTGCGTGTCTATTAATGGTTAAACAATGAGTCCTTTTGTTGAGTGGGTATACTCCCTTTCCTTGTGGGTACAAAAGCCCTTTATGAAAGTGTATCTCCTACACGGCTGACATAAATCCGCCTTATGTTTCTTTACTTCCCTCTCAGCACAACTGTCGACAAGTTACCCGAGTAGCGAGAGCAGAAAGGAAATTTGACGTTGTTTAAAAAAAGAAAAGACAAGAAATTGAAACAGAAAGAAGGAGAGAGAGAAACTAAACTAAGGAGATCTTTGAACTGCAGCTGAGGGTCAGATCCTGTCCCGGCAGGTCAAAGGTTCGGAAGTCTAATCACATCGTCGATGCTGTGAGAGCTCAGTTGGACGTGTCAAAATGGAGGAGAAAACGTGCTTCACGATCATTATCTTCGACTTTTCCGAAGACACAAACATCTCTTTTGACCCAGGAGGATTTCACTCTTTTTTACAGTCGCTCCCTACGTCTGCCTGTGCTTGTCTGTAAGAGGAAGAGAGCGATTGTTTACCATTGTACAGTATAATGTGCTCCTTTTATCCATTCCCTCAGGCAGTATCTGCTGCAGCTTTTGCCAGACACATACAGCAGCATGGGGGGGGGGGTCCATGCGAGCAAGTGAAGTAATGAATAAACTCTCGCCGATCACACATGTATTTATGCACAGAACACGTGCAGCGGCATTGGTTTTGTTTGATAAACGACATTCATAACAATGGTGGCCTTGTAATGTAACAAATATGTTTTCAAGACGGTGTCAATCTGTGCGCATTAACGCTTGCGTGCAGATGATATTCTGACAGCACCGCAGCACCTCTGGTCCCCTCCCCTCAAGTGGCGTCCATGTGCCTCTCCAACCCCCCCACCAACCCACCCCGCGGACGTATCTCAAATGTACCATGACAACCTGTCATGCTCGGCTGTACGCGCCTGCAGCCAAACAGAAGGGTTCATTCCCCCTCACTGATCAGCAGCGAGCGGGCATTTGCGTGCATCTCTTGTCGAAAGAGTTTACCGCTACAGCGGCTACATGACAACACAAAGTGGTAGCATGTGCGCGTGATGGGGCAACTGCAAGCGTGTGTTGGATAAATGAGTGCATACGTGTGTGTGTGTTGGTCCACACTGCGACGGAGGGCTTACATGTCTCGTACATTGGGATAAAGGCAGTAGTGCAGTGACGAGCGCCTAATCCAAGTGCATGTGATTGGCCCGGCGAGGCTGGAGAGATGTGAGCGTTTGACTTGTTAAAAGGGATGTTCTTCACTAAGAGTCTCGTTGGCCTTGACATATCTGGGACATAGTTCTCCTTGTCAGAGCTAATAATCAATTCCCACTAGAGGAATAATCTGACAGCAGACCCCCACCTTCCAACGCAAGCTGTCGTCACATCCTCATGTATTAATAACAACCCAAACAGTTACCAATAGCAACTGCAACAACCCCACGAGGCCCGTAATCACGAGATAGTAAACACTCGACAATGGGACCGATGCTCGCTGTGTGCTTTG
This sequence comes from Cyclopterus lumpus, assembly GCF_009769545.1. Taxonomy (NCBI): domain Eukaryota; kingdom Metazoa; phylum Chordata; class Actinopteri; order Perciformes; family Cyclopteridae; genus Cyclopterus; species Cyclopterus lumpus. The sequence goes on along the minus strand of NC_046970.1, from coordinate 6,254,474 downwards.
ATGTTGCGGTTTGATGCTAATGAGCGATAATGCAGCACATCAGGGAGACTGCCTGTTTCCACAAATGTGGCCAAAGATAAAAGAGTGTTCATCCCTCCAGGCTGTGTTTGTGTGTCCAAACCAAATGACCTCTGAAGATACACTTTTGATATCAGAGCACTGGCAATCTTTTTTTTTTCTTCTTTTTTTTTTTCTGTGTTTGTTTGTGGCAACATAACCTGTGTATGGTACAGGGGGCGGCAGGTGTCCCCCTGGGGTGCGGCGAGATGAGCTGGGCTGCAGCATCATTCCTCACCTGGACGGTACATTAATAACGTCGGGACCTGGGGAGAAAGCTCCATCTGGGCCAGGCCGGTGTGCTGCTGAGGGGACAGACCACTGACTCCACAAGTCTATAATCCCTCACATGGTGCAACGGCAGCCCGCTGGGCACAGTTGATAAACATATCTAACTTTCTGGTGCACATTTCCTAAACAAGCAAAATCCTGGAACAGAGTGGTCCCTTCCTCCTGTGTCCATTTATTGCCACACTTACGGAAAAAAAGATCTTTTAATTAAATGGCGTGTTTGCAAAGCGCGACACCTCCGACTACAGATGAGCTCTTATGCATAATAACATAATTATGCCGTCTGCCCTTCAGCCCTTATCCCGTGGTGGTTTGATCGTTAAATAAATAACAGACTGATTCACTTCCAAGAAGGTAAAAATCATCCAAGAGAGGAGGCAAATGCCCCCAATGAAAGGAAATACAATCATTAAGAGGTCAGGTCCTCTTTGCTCTTTCAGTGTGGTGTAATGGTGCTCAATACTGTAGCTTTGCTGCTCAGTGACTTGTCATTTCCATTTTTATCACCACTCCCTCAATAAGTGCTTGTTAATCAATACCCAAACAGCAAGGGCTCTCTCGCTGTGTGAACCTGAAGCAGGGAGGCATGAAGTGTGAACATCGTACTCCTACTTCTCCACCTCCATTCCTCTGTGAATGTAATGGTGTTTTTTCGTTGGTATGTCTTTGTCCTACTTATACTGGTAACTTTTGCTCCCCCCCCCCGTCTTACCTTGAATTTTTGCATGCCTCTGAGGCGACACGAATAATCCAAAAACGGGGGGAATTATTGATGAATTGTCAAATCAGGGGCCACGTTTAACAACAGCAAAACCATATAAAAACATCCATTTACAAGCTTTCACACAACTCTTCCATTTTGCTCGCTACTTCCCAAATACAAGAATTTTTTTGCTAAAACCTTACTTTTTAAATTTTAAAGAAAATCACTCAATTTGATGACGTTTGTCTTTTAAGCAACGGGTTAGTGAAATAGACACAATCTGAGTGAATATGAACGGAGACAAAAGTCTTTTGTCTGTAAGATGCTGTGGAAGAGTGTCCGGTTGTCTGCCTCTCTGTATAAGGACACATATCTGCTTTTCAATGTCAGAGCTCTGTAAATGTTTCATTCATCTGTCCAACCACGGGGCGAACACGTTCCTTTTTCATACAAAATGTCTCAAGGACAAAACATGTTGCTGTTCCCAGTTGAAGTTTTGTTGGGTTGATGGTTAGTCCTCATCACACAAGCAGAAAGTTTTTATTTTGTTGCATCCAACTTACATTCAAGGATTTTCTTGAGTGTCAGCTGTGGCTAACCAACCCTGTGAAGCCCACTGAGCAGGCCTGTCTGGCCCTTCGTGTAACATCCCTCCTAATGAAGATATTTTAGTGTCACTTCATGGCAAGAGGGCAGTCGGAGAGATGACTTTGATTTCTGTTGAAGGTGGGGGTGTAAAGATCGAGGCTGAGGAGCAGTAAATGAGCTTCCTGGTGTGAAGGGGGGCATCGTAGTTCTGTCTCAGTAGACTTGTGACTTCCTGTCAGCTTTTTTTTTCCTCCCATGGAGACACGCCTCTGCCTGATTGTTTTTCTCAGCTGAGGTAATTCAGGTGCACTAGCCTGGAGCCTCCCTGACTAGTGTTTATTAGTTATTCATTTCTATCAGCCTGCACTGCCTTAGGCGATGTTATCTGCAACGTGCTCCCTGCTCAGGTGTTCGACAGTCCAACTAGATCATCCTTCAACTCCCATGATGCCACTGGGTTCTTAAAGGTTGAATGTATTGTTATTATTAGAACATCTACTGAGACAGCAGAGGAAGGTGTTTTTGAATATGCTTTAGGTCGTTGTCTGAGGTGTTTATTAAAGTATAATTCATTAAAACCGGATGCTAATCTCAACTGGGACCGTCTTCTGTAGCTGAAATGTAACATCTGACACCACACATGTCATGTCGACAGCTGCAGTTTGGCCGAAGGAGAAATCTTCTCTGTAATAATTCATGTTTTGATGATCCTAGTAATACGATAATTATCTAAATTCAGCAGAAATATACAGTGACCTCTAGTTTGCTTTCATGGAAACTCTCTCCTCCATTTATTTTCCTTAGTTTCATGTAAAAATCATGTAAAAGTCAAAGATTTCTTGGAATAATTTCATTTTTATACCAGATTTATTATATTTAATTGCAAATTAGATAATTATTTGGATGGACTTCTTCGAAATGAAACTTTATTAAGAACATTAAAGTACTAGCCTAATTTTAGTTCATAACACTGTCCTATTTATTGTTTTTATTCATTCATTTCATGCATTCATTTCACATGAATAATATTGTTTCTACAAACAATGTGCAAAGTGTTCTTATAAAGAAACATTGGCATGGAAGAGTAACTAACTACTGGATAAATCTGAAAAAAACCCATTAATATGTAATGATACTACTTCAAGGGACAGTTCACCCCCAAATCAAAAATACATATTTTCTCTTTACCTGTTGTGCTAGTCATCAATCTAGATTGTGTTTTTGTGAGTCGCCTAGTTTTGGAGATATCGACTGTATAGTCTGCCTTCTCGTGAATATAATAGGATTATCTTGAGTAACAGGGTCATGATTTCTGGAAATAAACATTGTGTTGAGTTTTTCTAAATATATGTATGTAAGAAAACGTCTTTTCTGGCGATATCTTTAATGTGAATGTGAATCCTGCACTACAGGTCTGTGTCAAGAGGCTGGCCTTCTGCATAAGGGGCTACACGCCTATTACCCACAACCATTATGTTGGCCATAATGTGTACATCATTCCTAAGCATACTGGGCACAACGATAAAACACATGCGACTTCCTCACCGTCCACGCAGGAGGGTTTGTTCCGTGTCGTCCCGGCCACTTTCCCCGGTAAACAGGAGCACTTGACCGTCTGAGAGCGCTCCTCGATGCGGTTCTTGTTACAGCATCGGTGGGCGGCGATCACTTCACATGTACCTCCCTCTGCGGACAGACAGACAGACAGACACGGTGGTACACGGTCAGTACATGTGAGAGATTAAGGCGGGACTAAACATGTCTTTGAAAATGAACTGACGCAACCACAATACATTGATAGATTTAAAAAAAAATCCAAATGAGCAACAATAATGTGAATGAAGCATGGGCTGAGAGCAACTCGAGTGCCGCACATCATATCGTGAGGCACGCTGCAGCACAATCATTGGGCTCTTTCACTGTAAGTATGTGTAACAAATTGGCCCTTGAGGCATCTTAATTATATCATCTAATTGGCTCTCACTCAGTGCTGGCTGTTCTCATTCCATACCAATCAGCCTACGACGAAGATCACCTCATGCACTTGCTTCGTGTTAACGTGCCTGCATTTGCACTGTTCATATCTTCCATATATTGTCAGTAGGATTGAAAAAGGATGAAACTTGTGTCTACGCTTCTGCAGGGAAGACCTGGCAGTCATAGGCCTCAGACATGGACTTAGATGGCTGGCGCGTTTGAGTCCCATGACAGAGCCAATGCAGTCTTAGGCTATACTACACTAAAGCATGAACTCCTAAGCATGGGTGACATCAGTCAGACCAAATGCTGTACAATAGGTCCCAGTGTGACAAAGGGGGGTGTCAAAAAAATTCTGTGAAAAGAGAAGGGGAAAGGCGCCGATGGCGGTACTGGGTCAAAATAACAATAGGGAGGATTGCCCATGGGAAGGAGAGGGGGTGATGGAGCGGAGGGGCATCCTGAAATGAGTTAGACAGAGAGAGAGAGAGAGAGAGAGAGAGAGAGAGAGAGAGAGGACAAGGTGTGTCTGGTTGCCAGGGACCGGCCATGCCAATGAGTAATGAGGGAGCCACTGGAAGTGCCCCCTTCACACAATTATAAAGCGTGGGGCTAATGCAGCCAGCGGAGCTGCAGGAGAGAGGCGCTCCATCACCGCTCTCCCCTTTCCATACGCCCCAGGAAAAACTCTTTATCTTCCCTTGACAGCTACCGCAACAGACACTAGCGTCCAACAATTAAACTGGAGCTCATCCCCGGACACAGAGGAGGAGAGGAGATGAAAGGAGAAGAGGAGGCTTGAACACATCCTCTCCAATCTACAGAATATATAGAAGATAGAAGATAGAAGATAGAAGAAGAAGAAGAAGAAGAAGAAGAAGAAGAAGAAGAAGAAGAAGAAGAAGAAGAAGAAGAAGAAGAAGAAGAAGAAGAAGAAGAAGAAGAAGAAGAAGAAGAAGAAGAAGAAGAAGAAAAGAGAACATGCGGTGGGAAGATGTATTTGCTTCCACTGGCGTGACAACAACCGGTGTGTGTTTCTTTTAGCTGGGGTGGTTGTGCAAATGTTTGAAATGGCCCAGGTCGTGAATTACGGAGCTGAGCTCCCAGTTGCCGAGACAACTTTGGAAACAGTTTTCTTCTTCCAGTCCCATTCCCATCAATGTCTGCTGTGGCCAGACCAAAGGCCGCCGAGTCCTGGATTAAAAGGCAAACATGTGCAGCCCTGCTGGACCGTGCCGTCGTGCAGTATTAATGTCACTCTCTCAGCGCTTGTTGTCAGATATTTCTGGGCTGGAGGAGGCAGAACACAGACTATAAATGTGAGAAGAAAAAAATCCCCCGAGTGCTAAAACCCCCGAACCCCACAATGTGTTTGCTTGTTGAATATTTTACCGACAGCTTCCTGACCTGCAGACTTCCTTTCAAGTCAAAGCAGATATATGAATATGAATAAGTGAGGACGTTATGTTGCATCACAGAATACTCAATTGGGTTGAATTAGCTCTAGCTGAGAGGTTTAACCAACAAGGAACAACGAAGGGATTTCATAAATACCTAGTGTCACTAATGATATGTAATGTGTCCTGATTGGTGACTTTTGGATTGGTTTCTTCAGTGGGACTTAAGCTACATAAGCAAGTTTGTGTACCTTCAAAGTTGTGTGTCTTCCCCATTTTGTCCAGAGGTCACAAACTGAGCATTTATTACACAGTAAGAATTGGGGATCAAAGCTCTGTGTTTTGAGAGAGCTCTCACAGAAACAAACTGATGATATCAGATGAATTATATTGGGAACTAGCAGTTTATAAAGGTAAACTTGTATGAATGGGATTGGATGTCACTAGTGAGACGGTGATCCAATGATACTCAAACAAATCCACTGATTTGAGCTTCCCCTGATTTCCTGTGCTGTACTACAGCCATGCTCCATTCCAGAGGTTGTACAGGAAGTAGTGTCAAACCCTTGCGGACAGGACTGGGGATTCAATTAATCATAAGTCAGGTTCATGGTTGTAGGCTTGCTGTAAGGAAGCCCACCACAAAAGGGAAGGTGGGCGTATTTACCTTGACGGCCTTTTAAATCTCCCAAAAATAATTCGAAAAAAAGCTTTTCTTCTTGTATTAAAATAATAACTCAAAGCAAAAAAAACCAGATCAATGACAAACAACAGCAAGTATTGACTTGCTTGATCTACTTCATCAAAACTGATGCTTGGCTTTCAGACACATTCAACAATCTACACTACACACATATACAACAATGCACTTCAAGGTTTATGCTTATTATAATTATTGCCAATAGATTGGTATCCCTAATACACACTCATGCACACACTCGCATATGCCCATGCTTGCGTGTGTAACAGCCGAGGTCCGGCCTTCAACCAGGTGGACATTAGGCCCGGTCACTACGAACCATCTGGTAGGTGGAAGAGGGAGCAGTGTAAATGTCTCCACGATGACTCGACCGGAGCCACTCGGACGACAAATGGCCACTTGGGACGAGACATATTTTCATTTAAGTAGCTGGAAGTTCGGGCTGGGGTAAATGACCATCCTTTATCCCTGCGTGTGTGAGTCTGTGTCCCTGCAGTTTCTTTGTGTGTGTATTTACGCATACGATAGTTTTGTGGCATTCCATAATGTATATATATATATATATATATATATATATATATATATATATATATATATATATATATATATATTCTGCTCAAGTGCACAACAGTAACTGCGTGCGCATTATGGTGCAATACGGGATCAAATCAACTTGAGACATGACTGCAGGTTGTGATGGATGCAGTGCTTGGAGCCTGTCAGGCAGCTAAAGGGGTTAAAGCAACCTGCTAAGATGGAGTGGGTGGCTGTGCACTCTAGCCTTTGGTGAGGGGAGGTGAAGGGCATCGATGGGACCGCTAACTGGTAATTTTTCTCTTGGCGGCTTACAGTGACAGCAGCCATTAAATGACTGGATGAGGTGATTATCTTTAAGGAAATCAATGCTTCATTGTTTCAAGCTTAGCCCAATAGCCAATTAGGAGCTGTTAATGAGGTACGGTTGTAAAATGTGGAGATAAATAGCGAGAGAAGGAATATGAGCTCGGGATAAAAACACATACTTAATATTAGAGTATTTCCTGAGCGTGGGCAGATTGAAATTTGTAGACTAGGGCAATTTACAAACAACAGAAAGGCACAATACATTGTTTACACTTAAATGTTGCTTTTATTGGCCCGAATATACAATGAGATATTTTGAAAAACATGGTGTCCTCAAGGACTAGACAATTATGTGATACATCGTACTATGAGCTATTCTTTTACTGATGAGTGAAAACTACAGATGCACTGATTCAAATTTCCTTGGTCGATTTTTTAAAAGTCTGACCTGCCGAATCTGATTTTTGTTCTAATTGACAGCAAGACTCCAGACTAACTCGTTTCACTACCGTCCCAGAACCATCCGTCCCAGAAAATATCAACCATCCTGATTTCAGTGTAATATATCAACAATTCTAAAAGTTATCTGTAGTGAACATTTGCACAAAAACAAATTTCTTTGATTTTTGTGCACTTTTATCACAATATTTGCTTTCATTGGTTTTAATTATATATTATAAGCAGCTCAGAGTTCTAGATAAAGTCATAATTCCCCCTCTAATATTTATTTAATATTGCTGTGAAAACATCTCCTTCAAACAACTATTTATTCAAGTTTCTCGCTAAAAAGTAGATTTTACTAAATTACACTTGAACACATCATAATAGATTTATAATTGAACTTTGCTTAATACTCATTTTTAATGAGTGGAGCATGAACGCATCATAACCTCCGTTAAGAAAGACCCAGTGCTGTCGGCAGATCAGCTGGTCTCTGCGACTACTCTCAGCTTTTGAAGGGAATAAATGACATTATAACAAGTGCCTGATTATGTTAGTTGTTCCAAATGTTTTTAAGGTTGTTCCTCCATTGCTTGTGTTGGACTTGCAGTTGGGCCAAATTGTGGGCTTTATGTCTTCTTCACTCACGCTACACCGGCTGCTCCCCCGTTCGTGGCCCATCTGCTGAAAACCGTCCGGTTTCCATCGGCAGCTGATCGATTGTCGCACCTCTCGTAAAGTTCAAAGCCTCTCCAGACGTCTTAACTGCAGAAACGGACCGTGGCCCAAATCATTTGCCATGCGGCTCAGAAACAGAGCTGCCACAGCTGCCGAAGGAAACAACATTTTGACCGCTTCCAATAGCCCGACAGGACAGAGATTCTGAGTATGTGGACCGTTAGACCGGCGACACAAAAGGGATTCATGCTTCAGAGGTATTTTTTATGGTTTCACATTATCTAGATAAAAAGGTTTCAAGGATAAGGACCCTGATCTCCTTGGATTAATAGAACCTCAGGGAAAATTTTCCAACAGAAATAGTGTGTTGTGACATTAAAAAAGAGGTTTTTTTTACCAATTACTGATTTTTTGAGAGAAAAAAACAGCCCAGATGTCTCATATCGTCTTATTTGGGGCCAATATGGTAAACCTTAGATGCTTGACGGCCATGCCGATCATCATCAAGAGCCTCAACGCACCACCCGTAATGGGCTGCATTCTGAACATAAACTCAAGGTCATAAACCACAAACCAAAGACGACTTATTCACACAAAGACTCCACGTTTTCAGACATAAAAGTGACAGTTTTCTTTTCATCCTCTGAGCGACAAATAACACAGTCTACTGCCTTCTGATATCCCCCCCCCCCTGCCAAAAACAAACAGCATTTTCCCACGACATAATGGCTCAGCTTCAGCGTCAACAACTATAATCTATGCAGAGAGGCCAAGAGCAGTAATCACTTTCCGTCTCCTCTCTCTCTCTCTCTCTCTCCAACTCTCTCCATCTCTCTCCAACTCCCTCCATCTCTCTCCAAGTCTCTCTATCTCTCTCTCACACTGCCTCTCTCACCGCTACAGTTATTAAGTAATGACATATGGCTGAGGGAAGGAACACAGCAGCCGTGAAAACTTAAGCCTCTCGACAACTCGTCGTAACAACTTAATCAGTGCACACTCAGGTGAAAATGAGCCGTTTCCGCCTGCATGCTGAAGTGCCTGTTTTTGTTTTGCCAGCTGCTGCATCAACCACAGACCGTCTTACATTGCGATTCTTCTTTTTCTGTGGGCTTGTTGTTGTTCCCCAGTGCTCCTGTGTTACAGTAGCACCTCTAATTGTTGATTTACATCTCAGATGGCAGAATAAATTACGGCTTCCGTTGTCAGTAAATAAACGTGGACATGTGTTGAGCTTACGAATGTAAATTCAACAGAGAATATTCCAGAAGAAGAGGGGGAGCCGCATTTAAAATCATTGTTGAAAATGATGAGCAGGCGAAAAAAGACAAACTGAGACACTGTGAGCAAAGCCGTGCGTCAGAAAAGTCCATTCTAAACCTTCGTAAAGTTTTATTAAGCAGCAGGTTGTTTAGTGAGTCAACTTTTCTCTCTGTGAAAACATGCATAATGGAGAATGACCCCCTTTTTTTTTATGACTTGTGATGCGCAGTTTTTAGACATAATGAAATGCATCTGATTGAAAAGTTGTCAGATATGTCCAACCGAAATGAAAAATAAAATCTCTATTCTGTTTGTCTCGATTAGTTTTTCAGACTTGAGGGAAGAAAGAAAACCAAAAAGCAGAATATTAATGATCTGTTTCAAGAAGCAAAGGCATCAAAGTGGCTGTTGGCCAGCTGTCCCACTGCATATATGTTTAATGATGTTCATCAAGAGTTTAGCATTTCATTACTTAAACATCAAGTCAGAACTTCATGAACACTCCCCCTGATTACTTAGGATAATGTTTAAACACGCTACAAAGCGCCGTCGAGTGGATTCCAAATGAAGGCCTTAGAGGCAGAGCCAGGGAACAACTTTTCATGTCCTTCCTCTTGGCAACTGATTCAGTTTATATATTTTATCACAAATTGCACAACCCTCCTTCACTGCTCATTCCTCTACTTCTGTAAGAGGAGGAGTTTTCAAATGAATAGTGTGTGAAGAGAAATCCTTGGAAGGGTCCAGAATTAGACCTCACTGCTATATTTTCACGAAAGAGTACTTCGTGGTGCTAATGCTCCCTGAATCACACCTCGTGGAGCGCGGAGGAGATGTGTGAAGTGGCAAGAATAAGAGAAAGGTGAAGAGAGCCCCGCATGCACGGGGCTTTCTGTGCATGCGGCACATTAGAGCTACGCTGTTATGCATGTCAGGAGGTGTTGACATGGACACCGACTGAGTGTTCAGAAAGAGTCTTTTGTTCGGGAAAACAGGAAGAGGCAACATTACTCTTATGGTTTGGACATGGGAGTAGTTTTGAAGTTCTCCCGGCCTTTGAGAGTAAATCGTCCACTAAGGCTTTAGCCCCAGCCACTTGTTCTCACTCCGAAGCCTCTTTCCCAGAGGACTGACTTCCACCGATGAATAATAAAAGGTAGCCTCAAGGAGGAAGGCTACCCGAGGAGCTTGCACAATTCACCACCAAAACGCATCGGAGGAAGAAATGGGAGGAAAGCCAGCTGTGGGAGGTTTCCCAGCGCATACTGTCTCCAGGAGTCGCAACCAAATGAATCTCAGGCCTTGTTAACCGTTGTTTATCCAATCTAGAAACCTTTGTCTCTATCGTGTCACCGACGCATCAGGAGCCGGAGTGGATTTACCATTTATCAAGTGCCCATCCCTGTTGCAGTGATCCGTATGGTTTCTCTGACCTCAGCCAGTGTGACGGCTTCAGGCTGGTTTCGCTCTGACCCCTCGGTGGCCTGGATTTCACGTGACTCCTGAGGGAGTATCACCCACAGTAATGAGAGTTAACAAGTGGACATAGCAGCTATAGTAGCGCCTGGAGCTACCACAAACCTGAAGGAGGGAGGGGGAGAGAGTGAGAGAGGAGGAAGATGCTCCGGAGCTCAAGCTGACTGACAGGAACTACTGACCCAGCCGAAGTCACATAAATCAATGTATTTGTTTTTTCCCCCTCTCTGCTAGTATGGCTCACCTGTGAATCTAGCTATATTGTTACAGAATACTAAATACTGCTACAGTGGCTACAACTTACAGCAACCTACAGTGAATGGGTTTCCAACCTGAGGAGAAAGCCATAAAAACACACAAACACATAAAGAAAAAAAGAGGAACATCTTAGTATTCAGCTTGCTTTTTATCAGGTATTCCTCATGCATGGAGACATTGAAATAGGCCCCAGTTTACTAAATAGGAAAAGTATAGTGCAGCAATTACCCCATTGGTGGTAATACTCTTGACATCTTTAACAGGTAATTCCATTAGTGCAAATAAGAGATGCGAGGTGCTGCTGGCCTCGGCCATGGTCGATTCTTAATCACCTGTATGGGTTTCCTCTCGTGGGCCTGTATGACTCCAATGCTCACATCTTTATGGTTATTAAAGTTAACGATTGCTGCGTGCCTCATTTACCAAGGCTCTATCAATACCAGTTCAGCACCATGAAATTACCCCAGTCCAGAGGGAGCAGCGTGACAAACCGGATTATGAATGGCTCTGTAATGCCCTGGCATATATAACTCGCCGTGTCATGGACTCAGCCCGCCGCAAGAAGACCCACTGCCAAGCTCAAGCCCAGTGATGGGAGGGGAACCGCGGGGGCTGCTGACAACCGTTATAGCTTAAATGTCAATTCAAGCTTTTATTACCCATACGGTTGTTCAAAAAAGCAATGAAAACTAATAGCTGGCAGGTTCAAAAACAACAACAAAAACCTGCTTTGGAGAAAACACATTAAAAGTTCTAAGAAGTTACCTGAAAGATGTGGCGGAAAAAAACTGGGAGATTATGGTAAATATATGCAGGATGTAACCTATTTCTGTGCTCTTTTTTTAGGTGTAAGGATAACTTTGTTGGATACTCTTGTATAAGCATGGCAGATTTTATATGGAGATGGGCTTCGTTGCATTTTAAACATGGTATCAAAATATATATCTGCAGTAAGGAGGGGGGGGGGGGGGGGGGGGGGGGGTGCTTGTGTCCCTGCCCTTACATCCCGCTAATCTTATTTCCATGACAGGAGACAGGAGGGTGAAGCCAGAAATAGTGTCGTGCAGTGCCAGTAACACCATTGTGCAGAATTTACTATGCGCTGTCACAGTCACATAAAGAGGCATATTAGATAAAGTCAGCAAACTCCTATTTATCACGTCTTGTTTCTTACTTTATTCCTCTCTACTGACGTGTGTCTGAACACAAACCATCGAATCCAGGCAGGTATGGCTGCGACTCTTTATGTTTTACTGCTCCCTGCAGTACAGTTGTCGGTGCCTGACCTCCATCCAATGTCCGTATGACACAGGTCACTGCTCTCTCTAAATGAGAGTCGGATGGTGAAATGAGAAACTAAATTGTCCATTCAAAGTCTCCAAACTCACTTTTTGAACGGCACCATAGAGCAGCCTTCAAAAAGTGACATTCCCTGGCAGGAAACAATTGGATGCTGTGAGCCCTGGAAAATGGCTTGAATGCAGACCATGAGTTTCAGTTCACCTCTTCTAAGAGGAAAAAAGAAAGGGAAAAAAGTTCTGAAAATGGCCAGTTACAAAGTTATAAAACGCTTCGTAGGGTTATTGAGTACAATACGTCAGAGCTTCTGTCTGGCCCGAAGGTCTATTATGAATGCTGTGTGACAGAATGGCTCAGTGAAGGAGGTGTGACGCAGAGAAAATGGTCTCAACCAGCAATCACGCCATACCTTTCTACATGTTGTACACAATATTTTGGTTTCGGTTCAGCCGAGGTCTGCATGGATTACACACAATGCATTATCTAATATGCATAATGCATCAGCAGGCACTTAACATCAAATTATAGATGCATGCTAAAAATACCTAGAGTATAGTGTATGCAGAGAAAGGGCACTTTCCGGTGCAAATAATCTGCCCACTTTCTGCAAAGCCAGGCAATCAGGGAGTTTTTTTTTGCCTAACTGGGCCCCGTATAAATGTTATTAAGCTCATGGTATTAATGCAGCCTTTTAGCATTAAGGCAGTCGGCTACAGCTCACTGTCTGTCAGTTTATGTTCTTTCTTATTTCAATTCAATTCAGTTTATTTTGTATAGCCCAATATCACAAATTACAAATTTGCCTCAGAGGGCTTTACAATCTGTACACATACGACATCCCTGTCCCAGGACATCACATCGAATCAGGAAAAACTCCCCAAAGATAACCTTTCACAGGGAAAAAAGGGAAGAAACCTTCAGGAGAGCAACAGAGGAGGATCCCTCTCCCCGGATGGACAGAAGCAATAGATGTCATGTGTACAGAAATGTTGTTGTTGTTTATTTATTAATTTCACTGTAAACACTTGAAGGAACAAACAGCATCTAAAGCGCTAGCAGGGGAGCGCCTTGCGAATGCATAACTCGAGGCTGTTTGTGCAAATGTTGCTAGAAAGCGGTGAGAGGTGACTCGTGCTTTGCCGAGCAGCTGGTCGAGGCCCGCCTGAGCCGAGGCAGTCTGGTCTCAAGCATCTACAGTGCGCCACGTCTCGCTGGCTTTGTACTCTACACAGGGGTCAAAGATCTATTGACGAAAGCCGACAGCTCGGGCACATGTTCTACGATTCGCTGCCGGCGGTTTACCTATACGTCATATTACGGTGACATGTTATGGTGTCTTGTTCCTGATGTGTGCATAACAAAGAGTTTCCCCACTAAGCACCATATTGAAACGGTTATTTTCTTTTAAATGATGCGTGCGCGAGATGATAATTGTACGGCGGAGCATTGATCACTTTTCCAGAAAGATCGACTTCCACGTGATGATCAATCTAAGCGAGAGCAAAAGGGAGGAAAATCAATGCGCTAAGCACTCAGCTCTTGTCTGACAATGCAGAATAACGATGTCAGATGTGGCATTAGGGACGGCTCACCTTGCTCTCGTTAGCGACAAGGACGACGGTGTGTCGTAGACAAGACAGGAACATGAAGATGCCATAAAGAGTTGTAATTCATCATGACTGAAGACATTTTATTTAATGTCATCATGTAACCGCCATTTATTTATACCTGCCTATTCGATGATAGGCCATACACTAACAACATCTTTTCAATCACTTTTTTTCTTCATAATTAGATGAATCCATGGATCAAATAAAGGGGTCAAAGTGTTATTTCACTATAGGTAACCACCATTTGTATTTACCTTCCCCTAATTTCATTGGTGTACATTATTCAGAATATCTGTAGCTCTGTTGTAGTCTAAATTTGTCAACCATCAGATATTTTGCCATAATGTTTATAACAAGATAGCCATCCCTTTAATATATGGTTAAATAAGGCAATTATGGGACATGTTACAGGACTGTTTTGTGAATGTGAATTTGATTGCAGCATCAATGTGTTCATCTTGACGTCAGATATTTAAGTTGCACGATTAATCCAAAACAGACATCTCTATGATGGTGCATATGGAGGGGGATTATATTCAGAGAGAAGCTCTGATTTATGAGAAAGAAAGTTTTCTCTGGTCATCACAACATAGACGCCGCCACTAACCGTGTATTATTCCTGCTGAGGATGACCTAATCAAATTATACTTTGCATTTAGCATTTCGCAATAAGGACATAGTGATTTTCTGGACTTTGAAGAGACAATTGTTTTTTCTTTTTTTTTTAAAGAACTGGCCAGGTGTGCAAGAGAAAGCAATTAGTGTTAAGTCTAGTCATTAGGAAATGTTGGAAAGGTTTAAACACTTTTCAAGGTGGTCGCATCACAGGTCGTACAAACTACTTATTTTCCAGCACAACCCGGCCTTAAGTAGAGGCATGACAAAGAGGGGATCTTCTTCATACATTCCCAAAACATGATTAAATGTAACTGTCACCAGCAATTGTGCGGAAAATGATTTGACGAGAGGAGTCTTTATTGTTAATTCTCACCATTCTCCGTGGTGTTTCTTCACTGCAGAAGCTAATTATCCTCCTCATAAAGCACTGCAGATACCTTTTAGAGACGGGTTCTCAATCTTATCAAAGAGCAGAATGGAGGCCATTCACAATCCAGCACAGTACACAATGTGCAACAGATTAACTAGGGGCCAAATAGACAGCGGACAATGATAATCTATTTCTAGTCACAGAGTACTAAAATGGGTTTTCATCCTATTTATCTACCTGTGGGAAAGAAATTCATAGCTGTGACAAATGACTATAAGCGAGACGAGAGATGACAGAGGGGGAGGGGCAAACATGAGAGGAGAAGGGTAGCGCAGTTATTTGCAGACTCTAAAATCGGAACAATATGAGAACTGGAACACAATTTGGCATCAGATTACTCACAGCGATATCCATCAAAACACACAATTCAGTCACTCAATATCATTACTGTCGGCTTCATAAGCTCTTAAGCTGCAGATAACATCTTGATGCGGTAACACAAGTGGGAGAAGAGTCTCCATCTCATCTGTTTCTAATGTTGAGGGCCACAGCAGAGAAAAATTAACCGCGTGCCAGAGCAATGGGTGAGATGATTCATAATGAAAGTGATTGAGGAGTTTATCATTAACGGGGCATCACATCCCTGCAGAGACGAAGACAACTTTCAAACGTTCCTCACTCTTGAAATCTCTTTGAACCAATACTTTTCTATTCTGAAAGTCTTTATCAGGAGTGTTTTTTTTTTTTATATACAAATTGCAATATGTTCTCTGTCTGCAGAGAAAACAGTGCAACCAAACTTTTGAAAGCTCCCTGTGCCTTCTTTTCAGACTTTGTAACATTGGGAACACGCTGAATAGACTTTCTGAATGCTGGAGCTCCGTGAAAAGAAGAAGAGAAAAAGCCCCAACTTTCACTCTTTTCTTTTTTTGAACGAGAGTGATTACTTCATCTTCCATAGCAATCCTCTGCAGAAAGGAATCAATCATGGATTGAAATATGCCATGATTCAGTCACAGAAACTCTCCCTCTATCTGCGAGATTAAATATCAGCTGTAATGAATGACACTGGCTCTTGTACCCATTAATTATAAAGATTAGAATCATGACTTTGTTTTGAACTTGTGCCCAAGCTGATTCTCAAGGTCTTTCTCTCTTCCAAGCGGACTTGCTTGTAAAGCGAAACAGTGAATAAAAATGCATTTTCCCTGTTGACCCATAGCTAAAAAGAGAAGTTATGGTGAGAAAATGACCAAATAATGGAATTCTTACAGTCTTGTATAAGCGATATTAACAAACAATGAGTGTACCTCTGGCATTATATTGTCTGGTAACTGTGAAACCAAGTTGAGATGAAATGAGAACCTGAATCCCGTCATCGGTCTTGCCTCTACATACCTGCAAATGTGATCTGTGCCACCGGGGTGGACTGTGAAATCATGTGGCTGCACATCAAAGTGTGACTGGACTCAGTGTGCATACTAATGCCGGAGCAATGCGTGCACTGAGCTCTGTGATGGAGAGACATAGAGAGAGAGAGAGAGAGAGAGAGAAGAGGAGCGAGAGAGGGCTAGAGCCAGAACCAGAGAAAATATCCCTTCAAAGAAAAATAAATATATTGGAGAAACTGAATCCTGTTGACATTTAGTGAATATTTTATCTGGGAGAAAAATAAGGTTAAACACAATTTCCAGGTACATAAACGGCCACCTTAACAATTTTTCCATGATGGTATGTACCTTTCATCCATAAATTGTACTTTAAAAAATGCCCCTACATCAGGGGGGAGATATGACTGGTACTCTGCCAAAAGCAGCAGTCACCGTGTGTGTCCTCTTTATCCATCATATCCGCTCCATCATTTCCCTGGTCATTGCCTGTGTACTGGTGGTGCTCCAAGTCGTGACTGTAGGATCAGAGCTAGGAGATAAGTGATTGTCTCCACAGAAGAGGCTTCCTTGACAGGCAATGAAGAAAGGAGCCTCGGCACAGCACTTTAGTGGATGCTCTGGCTATTTCTCTCCGTTACGTCTCCCTCCATCCATTCACACACCCCTCTGTCCATCCATCCGTCCATCCATCGCTCTCCAAGGTAGGTCAAAAAGAAAGATCCTGCTTGGCAGCTCATTCCTCACTCTGATGAAGCCGCTTGTTAGAGACTCATCCACTCCTCTCTGTGTCTAACGCACCCACCCACACACACGCACACTCACACACACACACACACACACACACACATACACACACACACACACACACACACACGCGCGCGCGCAAACTGCAATGCTATCTTTCACTCTATTACTTGTCTTAGAATGTCTCCATCTTCGTACTGCCGGCCTGCCTTCATGTCTCTGGTCTCTCTCTCATTAGAGACACCTCCAACGGTGGAGCGAGGTGTGTCATCTGACCCGAGTGAACTGTGACATGTGCAATAGGGCAGCTCGCACCATGCAAGGGGTCTCATTACCCCAGCTCAGTGGCCCTCAGTGAATGGCAGCTGTTGCAATAAAAATGCCCCTTTGCACTAAAGCTACATGCATGCCAAAATGGAGAACAGGCAGAGCAGGGGACCAACAACAATTATTGTTATTGTTATGGATTATATACAATTATTGCAATTAGGTCTGTCATACAAAGGAGGTATTCATCACGGCGCACGTAAATGCTCCTAAATGGCAACTAATGGAATTGCACTGGAAGTCGTTTGCTTGACACTGCTCCAAAGAAGTATGCTTTTTTGATTAATTTCATCCTGGTATAACTTGCACATTCATTTCCCTATAATTGCTCTGATCTGTCAACACCTATATGCACCCTAAACGGAGGAAAATGCAATAGCGATATTTGCCAGCTGCTTCTCGCGCACAAATCAAATTAGAGTGCAGCTCTCAAGACTCGGCAACAGATGGTTGATCACAACAAGGGGAGAGTAAATCACCAGTAGTTACTGTACTGTGTCACTCCTGTTTCTATCTCCACAGACCTCTCTGGAAGAGCTCCATTATTTATCCATTTTCGCAACTGATGGCATTTCGTAACGGCAAACCGCCGCGTGTTTTAAAACCACGAGGAATCATTCAGCTGCGCACAATGACAGCGTGTTTAAATGCGACTCCTATCTTTCTCCGTCAGAGGCAGATGCACACTCCATTCAAAAAAGAAATGACTTCAGACCCGCCTGTTCTCTTTGGAATTGAATTAAGCACCTTCAAATTTGGCATGTGGCCCTCTGAGAGTGGCACCGATTTGCGTTGACATCAGGAGCAGAGCTGCACACGTCCTCTCGCCTCTGGAAGCTCCGATATGACGAAGGGTGACACACAGATTGTGGTACATCCTTGGTTCTAGTTGGTAACCTGAGGACCCGAGAGTCTCTTTTGCAGAATGTACACTTGCTACTCTACAAATGTTGATATTAATTCATTAATAGAAGTTTTTCATTTCTATTGGTATTTTTGCGTTTAATTTGTTGTAAGTATGCCACTGTGTTCTCATATCCTGGCATTCACTTTGGTCAATGAAATGCTGTGATAGCCAATAGAAAAGTTGCATTACACACAGAGAGATTGTACGTGAGTTATTTCACACGGTGTTCTCCAAAGAGAGAAATGTGGACAGCTTAACCAGAGCCTTCAACCCAGAATGGACAGATTCTTATACGTGCATTCATCCAACAGGAAGTTCAAAGCCAGTGTGTCTCACTTGTTCAGAGAGAAATATTAAAAAGAGAAATATTAAAAAGGAGCAATTTGAAGCGCCACTACGAGACAAAGCACAAATCTTTTGAGCAAATGTACCCACTCGAATCCAAAATGTAGGCACAGAAAAATAAAGTCCTAACACATTAATTAACAGCCCAACAATGATGTTAACAAAGATGGGAATACAGCTGAAACAAGTGGGTTATTAATCACATAATGTCCTCAAGCATATTTATGTATTAATAGAGTATGCATTATTTATAATTCATCGCGTTCAATTTGAAATCTGACAATAGATATTGTTGAGATATTATTCAATTGAACTTTCCTTATTTGACATGATAGTCAGTTGTTTACTCCATATATAGGTTGATACAACTGTTCGGCTACTTCAATAAATATGTCATTAAATCATAGCGCAAGTTAAACATTATTGTGATGTTCCGGACCTGTGCATGAGAAAATTCTCTCTAAATTGCAATCGAATACTTGATTATATTATCATTGAACAAATATAATTGTAAAAAGCACACCATCTGCCTCCAAAAACAATATGAATCCCTGAAGAAGTGTGTCTTCATTTCTTGAGGTATCGTTGTCCTGCTTGTCTGTGATTGGCCCAGCTGTTTCACAGCGATGAGACCAGTAATGTGTCTGGCTGAGAGGGTATTTATTAATCATCACACCCTCGGATTCACCCAGCCCTCATGCACTTTGCACTGCTGCACATACATAAACCAAAACGCGCTTGGAGACGCCCACGCAGCTCATGCTAATTAGCACTACAAACAGAGTACAGCTGAGGTTGAAGGAAAAGTCACTAGTTTTGCTTTTCTTTGTTCTGGAATCAAAGACTTGGACACATTCTAGATTTGACCTGATGATGGCGCTACATGAAAAAGTTAAAGGGTCACCAAAGTGATAACGATTCGTCCCATGGAGACCATGAATGTCTGAGAAAGAAATGAATGGCAATCCGTAGTAGTGCCAAAAACACCAACAACATTGGCCTGTTGAAGATAGTTTTCGATCGATTTTTCATATTGTTAAACGAGTAAGAAGAATATCGAATTTCAGGACATTATTTTGGAATCTCATATTTTTTCCTTTTTTTTTTTTACTTAACATTTAATCAATTAAGTGGCATATTGGTTAATCCTATAATGAAAGTAATCTTCTATTGCAGCCCTATATGAGCTGCAGATGAAAAGGATGAAAAGAGACGGAGGAACAGGAAGTCGGATAAAAAGACAGATGGAACAGGTTGCCAGCCAGCAAGCTCGCCATGATGTTATGTCTCCTGGTATAACTCATCACAAGGCACTCCCTTTTCTCTCCTTTCATCAGGACTAGGTCTCTCACTGACCTTGTCACAACATGTAACTAAAACTTTTCTTCGCGTACACAACAAAACTTTCCCAATGCATTGGTGTGCTCCTCTTTTAGGAGATAAGCAGGCCGGTGAATATGGGTCAGCCTTGCTGGAATACCTGGAACTTTTAATCATAAAACTATTGATGCACAATCTGGCTGCACAGAAGCCCCACTGAAAAACTCTTAAATTAAATGCACCACCTCAGATCAAAATTATTAGATTCTTCTCACTAATGCAATTAAAAAAGATGGATGGACTTAAGCTTCTGGCATTATTGACAGAACAGACATTAAAGGAGGAAGATAGAGACAACAGGGAGGGCTGATTAACCCCTAACTTTAGCCGTCATAAAATCCTCCTTCTGTTAAACACATTCTTCCTGTCAAGCATTTAAGAACACTGCAGCCTTGGAAATGACGTCTTCCCATGAAAGTGCACGCGTATAGAACGATGAACACAACTCACTCAAGCAAAGCTTCAAAACTATTGATCGTTGCATTTACTGCGCTGTAAAGAGCTTCATAACTGACATATCTGACTCACTGTAGGCCTTGCATGAGTCATTCTACCAGACTTAATTCAGCCCTGTGCACTTAACTTTGCAGCGTCTCTCAGCAAAAAGCTCAGATTAATCAGAACGCCTTGTCATATTTTAAGGCATTGTCAATGTTCTGAAGGCTTATGGACAAACTAATTGGGAACTCTCTGTTCTTTGCCATAGTGGGCTGTCTCCCAGCTCATGACCACTGACTAGACTGGCCAGGTAATGAGCTGAGAACCCTGTATGCTGCTACAGGGGACGCCCCAACTAAGACCTCCTCACTGGAGACGTGTTCCTTCAACACGTACAGCGGCGCGCGGCAACGGTACGCCGCGCTGCCCCCACAGCGAAGCACTGTTCACTCCTTGTTAATGAATCAATCAATTTCTCCAAGATAACGGCCCACTGTCACCATGATGAATTCCTTCATTTCATGTAATAAGCTGGCTGGGAAGTGATTTATCCGTGGTGCGCAGGCGGCTACATACAGTGGGTGGACAAGAGGCGAGAGATACAAAAATGAAGTGTAATATGTCATTGAAATATTTCCCAATGCAGTCAGTGGATAAGGTTGAGCCGCAGGAAAAGAACGCGAGTCCGAAATCCAGTCGATGGCAAAAGATTTCAGTCAATCTCTAAAGCAGTTGGGATACTCCGCTTGAGCGTCTGGTCTAAGCGAACCATATATCCTGACATCGCCGTATAGCTTGCTCGGTTTGAATTATGCACTGAGCTCTTTCCAGGACTCCTGTTCTCCCTGCTCCTTATAGTACGCAATGAGACCAAGATAAGTGGGAGTATAACTACATTCTAATGCTATCGATTGGCTTTGCTCTGCCCTCGCTCGGAGGCGAGATTAAGAGCTGATTTGTTTAAATGCAGGCCTCCTCTCCGGCTAAGTAGGAGACACCGCATGCTAATCAATTTAAACCGCCGCCAAGCTCAAAGCATCCCGCTTACCAATCCCCTCCCAGTTGGTGTAAACGGAATTGATGCGAGTGTTGTGGCATTGTGCTGATCCCGCTGAAGGGATGCTATTACTACACTCAAGTTATTCTGCCGTTTGACCCGCAACACTTGAAATACGACATCAATAGCAGAGAGAATGGCACACATCAATGAGTATAATCTTCACTTCAGGATGGTTTGGTATCCTCACCCTGTTAACTGGTCCTTACTTTGCTTGTGTATTGTTTTTGTATACATTGAAGGGATCTTTGCAAAACTCGACTGGGGCAATCATGAGGCCTATCCGACTAATGGTTACTAAAAATGCCGACATCTATAACCATTAATCATATTTATATGAACATCACTAAAAGATAAATACTAACCAAACTCCATTGATGATTCCATTTGTTGAAATGGCAGAACGCGCTCTGCATTTTTCTCTCTGATCCACATATCGAAATATCCTCCACTTTAATTTACGAGTCATTAGGATTCTATAATACTGAAAGTAATGATGGCATTTCACATTTTTCTGCAGAGCGAGGTAATCGAGACATTAGGGAAGCAAGTGGTCTGTAAATGAAAATAATATTACTTGGTGATTACTTCAAAAGAAGGTGCAGAAGCCTTACTCTGACGACGCTGTTTCAATTAAGCTGCAGAGCAGGGACCCTGATGACAAGACACAAACTTGTGAGAACATCCACGCGGTAGTTTTAACTGGTTGGTCACGTGCTACCAAAAAGAGAGTTTTTAATTTCATAAGAGGAACAACTTTCTTGATTACATCTCACCCCTCAACTCAAAGTTCGGGGGCTAATTCCCCTAAGAATTAGTCCCTGGAGAAGCCGTCCAGCCCTCTACTTCGTCATTACCAGCACATTTATGGTGCTGTGTGATAATGAATTAAAAATAGACGAGATGTTCCCTTAACTTATGGGCTGCAGAAATCGAAAGGTGAGGTAGGAGGCTGTGCTTTAACGACTTAGGCATGGTGATAATTAAGAAGCTGCCACCTTTTGTTACCTTTACCTGGTGGGTGCCAGTGTTTGACTGTGTGTGTGTGTGTGTGTGTGTGTGTGTGTGTGTGTGTGTGTACGTGTGTGTATGTGAAGAGATCCAAGCCCCCTAATCTCTTAATATGCGTCTGAGGTCTCGTTTGAGTTCAAAAGTCACCATTTAATTATACCGCGGCAAATACTTAATTTTCAATTATGATGGCGCTGGGGAGCTCACCTTGGAGAAGGACGACTTGCAGACGGGGGCCCCTTCTAACCTTTTCAGAAATGGGTTTTATTTTTTTAAACACCAGAGTTTGTCAGTGGGGTTGATTTGCATGGGGCTGCGGTATAATGAAGGTCTCTTGTCGGGTGACCCTTTTCAGTTCTGACTTGGGGGTCATGATGCAGGGATGAGCTCCTGGCTGCAAAGAAATCTGTCTTTCACCGCAGCAATTAGCACACACACACACACACACGCACACACATACAGAACACACACAGTTGCACACAAATGCTTGCTTGAACACAAACACGCTTCTTGGAGAAACACTAATGCCTCATTTTAGGCATTAGTGTTTCTCATCTGTGACTTTTACCAGCAAAATAACGTGAGTGTTGAGCGAAAAGAAAACCAAAAGTGGAGCGAGAAATGCCAACGCACTTAAAAAGAAAAAGGGCCACGACACGGTCGGGGCGACCATTGTTTGAGTCATTATTCGCAACATAATTTTCACTACGGGGTCACCTGCAGTGGTGAAACTGCTATTCAATTATAAGTGATTGAATTGAAGTGAAATAAAGTGGCTGGAATTGAACCATTCAGTGGCAGGTGTGACAGTGTGCCTCTAACTGTAGCTCAGTTTAGGCGCTGAATCACATTAGCACATAATCTCTTATAAAGTGTTAGATTTTCAATATAGCGACCATGGAGTTTATAAAATTTCTCCTGCGGAAGAAAATTAGCATTATACAAAATTGTACATTTTTATGTTCCCTCTTCTCAGAGTGGCAGCCAATAGACGGCACTCCGCGGGAGTCTTTCCTGCAAGCAGTTGGCATCACTGAGCCAAACAGTGGGACAGTCTCACAACACAATGAGTGATGAAATGGCTCCAGAAAAAACAACCTCACTGCCTCGTTCACTTTCCCTCTTCCTCCCTGGCTGTTTCTCGTTCGCTCTTTTGCCAGAATACTCCACTTCAACTGAAAGCGTCCCTTGTTCTCAGCATAGAGGAGCGGATGCAGGTTGAAAGACATTTCTTTTTTGCTTCATCTCAATGAGAAAATGAGCCTGTTTCTGGCATCGGTATAGGAACTGGGCCCTCCACAGCTTTCTGCCACTGAGAAGAGGTACAGTATGCGAGTGCCAGTTCTCAACATTTCCATTTTTGCCAGACATAAAGATGCCCCCCCCCCACCCTACATTCTTTTCCCAGCACTCGTAGCATCACAGTACACTGTCAACTATCCTGCTCAGCTGTTACCAACAAAGGAGCGGAAGCAGCAACAAAAAAAGGAAATAAGTGACGGTGAAAAGAAGAAAAGGATAAGGAAACTTTTTTTTTTGTTACTGTTGAATGCAATTTCCTCTGCTGTTTGTTCTATTCAAATGCTGCCCATTTATCAGGCAAGACTGCCTGCCAAACAGGAAAGAAAATGCACAATAACTAAATCCCCACAGAGTAGGGAGGAGGAGGTAAGGCAGCAAACAACCCCCATTTCCGTTGCCTGACTCACTTTTGTCACAGCTGGACCCCCCTCTCTCTCTCTCTCTCTCTCTCTCTCCTCTTTCAAAAGCACCTACACTCGTACGCCTACGCTCTTTCTAAGGTGACATCCGCCTGCATCATGAAGGCAACCGGTCAATGATGCTGACTAAGATTTTGTATATTCAGGCTCTGAAAATAGCAGAGCAACACATGGTGGGTGTATTTATTCATGACATATGCAGTATGTATTCAAACATGCATATTAATGATTCTGTAGGGAGAAAATAACACATAGCAGTCCCTTTGCTATCAGCCTTAAGGGATAGGTTTGGATATTTTAAAATCTATCCTAATACAATTCTCTCCTCTGGGCGCTGTGATCGTTCCTCCTCCACAGTCATGAAGCGATCCCTTCCTTAGTAAATATGACCATAGAAATGATTTTTTAAATATGTCCCCTGCTCTGAAGTGGCCAAAAAAAACTGTTAATGTAACATCCCAAATATCCAGAAACAAGACCTCAGTGTCCGTTGAGCTACAACTCTGCCGGTAAGAAAAAAGAAGGGTATCCGGTGCCCACCGGTTCTATCGGGAGGGATCACTGCATTGCCAGAATAGACAGGATGAATGATAACCAATAACAACTTCAACATACAGTACATTTGACAAAAAGACAAACTTTGAAAAAAAAATCCCAAACCAATTTCTCTGACTGCCAACACTATTAATACATCGCTCTCACCCTCAGTTCTGATTGAAGCTGTGCATCAGCTCTCATTTGGAACACATTTTTATTGGAAGAAGAGCTCTGCTCGATGCACCAGCTGGCACTTTACCAAACACTTTCAAGTATGTACAATATAACACCCGTTCAAAATTGTGTTTTGTGTTTTTAAGCCAAAACAATTTGCAGAATGTGTGTGTTCTTCTGGGACACGGCAATTGCCAATGTGTGTGTGTGTGTGTGTGTGTCTGAGCAGACTGTTACTAATCTCCTTTTTTCCTGTTTTCACCTGTTCCCCTTCTTCATTGGCCGAGGAGACCTCAAGGCTGTGCCTTCTCCCAGCCTCCCAGTCATGACAGTAATAAAAAACATTAACATCTAAAAGGAACCATGATCTTTTCTTTTGTGTCGCTCTCACCTAAATTGTGTCCGTGGCATGACGCGCCGCCACCTTGTAATGTCCTGTTAAGAAGTCGCGCTGATTCCACGTATTTCTGTGAGATCACTTTGCACGAGGGAGCCTTGAGACAACCAAACAGCACCTGGATCGCATGCTAAATTGTATGGAAGCTGTCTCTGATATTTGTAAACTGAAAGAAAGGGAGCAGTGATTAGAGAAAAAAAAAGGCATGCAGGGAGTTGTGAGCTACTTGTTACCTCTTACTTGAAGCGTCAGTAAGTGTGTGTAGCCCCTGAAGTCTCTATACGTACACTGAACATCCAAACTGTGTTTTCGCCTGTGTTCATCTACTCCTGCAAGGAAACCCGCAGGGGTGTGACATTTAAAGAGGTAGGGAGTCTGACAGGGTCAATTGGACTGCAAATTGATGAGCACTATTTAATATTATTAAAGTTGGAGTCCTACTGCAAGGGAAGATGATGGAGGGGGGGGAAGTGTTCTTGTTAGTTTCCCATTCAGGTTTATCGCTGGGTGGTCACAGCATCCCAGGGTGCTCCCTTTTTTCCTCATGTGAGTGGTTTAATTAGAGATTAAACAGCCTTGCATAGGACGGTGCCGATGTGGTTTGAGAAAAAACAGGGTTTGCTGAGCAGAGGTACTCTTTGTGCTCGTTCTTGAGGCAGAAATTCTAAGGCCTTGTTTGTATTTGATTAATCAGCAATTGACCTACAATTGAGAACCGTACTATTAATTCTGCAGACAAGCTGAGAGCACTGATGATGATAATAATAACAACAATAACAACAGTTGAGTCTCTTGGGAGAGCCTTCTCTCTGGGCATTTCTTTAATAATTACATGATGCATACGCATAATTCAGCACTAATGTGTTCTGAAAAATAGTGGGGGCTGAGAGCTGGGTTACACAACCCAGGGAAGCAGAAGTCTGAAAATAGACCAGGCAGAGCTAACATGAGGCTTCACTATTGGCTCTGTGTATTTAAGAGATAAACCAGCTGAAAGGCAAAAAATAATAATCCCACTGAGACACGGGTGGTCCTGGGAAAAATTCAAATGATGTTGATAGTTCCTGAGGATCCCACTGTGGAACCCGTGTGCTTGTGACCCCCTGCGGCGACCCCCGAGGCGAGCCCCAACCGCCTTGACAAGGTCGCTTGTTTTTTCTCACGCTTGGCTTCTCCAGGCTTGTGATTGATGCAGGCCTTTCTGAAGCGGCGGCACACATTGTTTCCAAGACCACATACCTGAGTTATGAATGTTTCATTCAGGAGACTAAATATGAACTGGCCGGGTGAGAGCACTGAGAAATGGAAGACCCGTGCATGCTAATAACGGCCTGAGAGCAACAAAAGAGAAAACAGGCAGCCGCCATTTATCGTGAATTCTTTGGCTTTCTCTTTCTTCTGTATATTTCTCTCTCAGTGTTTCAACAGAAATTCTGCGACAGGCTTCCCAAATCCAGAGGAACGTGTACACCTTTGACTAAAGCGGCACAGCAATAAATCCATCTTGCTGACTTGGGAGATGTGGGGAATACTGTTTTGCCGCAGTCATATCTGAATTCGGGGGAGATTTATCAATATAACATGTGCTGCAGTGGAGGCTGACAAGTCCTCCTGTGTCCCACTGTGAAGTCTGCACAGGGGGAGGTTTTCATGTGACCCCTCCCCCCACACGAGGAGTTAAGAGTCAGGAGCGGAGGAGATTGAAGAAGCAGTCATCCAGAGAAATTTCACATCAGCAGCGACATAGTTGTACATGTTTGGTACACACGGTGTAGGTGTGACGTGTGTTAGGTGTGACATGCAAATAATTCTCTCTCTCTGTTTCTCTCTCTCTCACACGCAATTAAACTCAAAGTGACTCTCTGGCGTCAAGTCCCATCCATGCTGAATACTTCCTCTCACCATGAGCAGATTATGATTTGTGGTGAACTGAGGCACACTAGCTGCTTAATGGAGTTGAACAGGATGGAGGAGTCTCATTCTCATCCGCCTGAAAGAGACATGCACATATAAAGACTGATTGAAAGAAAGGGGGCAGGAGATAGAGAGAGAGAGAGAGAGAGAGGATGGGGGGAAGGGGAGACCCAATGGGATGTGTCAAATGTTGCATGAATCACTAAATGCCTGAAGCTCTAATTAGCTCCATTGAGCAGTGGTGGAAAAAGTACCAACTTGTAATACCAAGTTACAAGTAAGTCCTGTATTCAAAGTATCAGCATCAACTCTTAGGTTGGGTTGCACAAGCAAGGATCTATTGTATCACCCCATTAAATCAGTGTTGCGCCACACTTTAAAACTTCCCTAAAATTAATAAAGATTACATTTAAACCTCTCTTTTCAGTATAGTTTTAGATTTTACTCTAAACTCCAATTTTAATTTTGATTCAGTATTAACACAAAATGTACACAGGGTTTATCTATACACATGTCTGCCTTTTTAATATGGAATGAGCAACATTATCAAGTTCCTTGAAGCAATTTAAGGGACAGACTCAACCCAGCTCAGTTTCATGATGCTGCTGATGAAACTCTCAAGATGCCCGTATAAGGGATCCTTTATAGGGTTGAACAGTGCTGTTGTCCTTTTTTATCTTGTATAATTTGGCCATATTGCTCCATTAATTCATCCAACCCGTTTTTCTCACACGAGGAGGAATTTGAGCTTTTCTGCTGAGCCAGCATGAAATGACTCTTCAGCTAGATGTATAGCAAACAACGTGGGTTTAATTAAATAATAAATAGCATCTGTAAGGTTTCCCCCTTTTTTATAGCCTACTTATTAGGTACCATTAACTTCATTTATTTATTTATGTTTTTAATTGTGCAACAGAGCTCTGCTTCATTTTAAACCTGGATTTTCCTCTTTTTGAAAACCTAGTTTTGCTAAACGTTGTTGATGCAACCCCACAGTACCGAAAGTAAAAGTTTTCATTATGCAGAATGTAAAAGAATATCATATTATTGGAATAAATGTATAGATGTATTCACATCGTAAAGGTGAGCTAAATTGTACTATTTTACATACATGTGGCTTGTAAATGTCTCCCCTTAGGATCAATAACTCTTTTCTTAACCATTGATAATACACCATCATTTATTTTTTGGCGATACTGAGAATCTGCAAAATAACAACTATAGTTATCGAATACGTGTCGTGCAGTAAAAAGCGCAACATTAATTTGCCTCTGAATTGCAGTGGAGGAGAAGTAAAAAGCATCAGTACGTCAGCATTCCCCGTGGTGGGGGCCGAATACCTCCCATTGTCTCTGTGTGTGTGTCTCACATCCAACACTCAAAGGGATGGGGATCAAAGGATTGCCACTGTGCGTACAGTTAGTCATGAGTCATATTGTCAGCCCCACTCAGGCTCAGATCCTCGCATGCAAACGTATGGCAGAGCTCAGGGCGACTGTGCGAGGGACCCACGGCGTTTTATTCACACAGTTGAAAGCCATCGGTGTTGAACAGACGTTCAACGTGAATACCAAATGCCCTCGTACCTAGACCATCACATAGCATGAGCGCGCAGTTTGCATTCATTTACTTAAGCATTCCTGACACAAACACAGCCAATCACACATTAAACCACACGCTCGCTATGTCGCACAAAGAAGACGGAAAAACACGCGTCCAAAAGGTGAATTAAAGCAGAACACAAGGTTCGGGTTTAACTGTTTTGATTAATGGCTTTCATTGACTTACATCACCATTACATCAGTTTTTTTATAGCCGGCACTTATTAAGTATTCATGAATTCTCCAATCCCTACATTGTTAGAATAGCTATAATCCTCCTGCTGTGTGTGCAACGAGTGAAAGCGAACAAAAAACATTCCACATGTAACTCGAACGTGTATATTTTACGGAACATGCGATGTAGGCTAAATGACAGCCTCTGCGATACGGAGTAATATACAAATGACACCATTAGGCATACATGCATTCGTGGTTTGTGTAATATATTCAGAAATATTTAACAAATGCCACATTCAATGATTTTGTAAGCACAAGCCTGTGTATCGAGTCGGACAGCGTTTACTAATACGTGTTAAACAAAAACTGCATGCATTCAATAATGATCCGTCTGCTTTGTGTTCAATCCTCTTGTCTTATTTTAATTAAAGGCTGCTGGCCGTCCACCACAGTCCACCATTCAGTTGGTTATTCACTGGCATTGCTTACGCAACACGACATGATGCCTATAATATAAAGCCTAACAATAATAAAGTTGGAGGCATGAATGTACAATTCCTTACTCAATTTTGCCAGAGCAATGTGCCATCTTAAATGTGCGTGTGTACCTGCAGGCGGGAGCTTACTGTACTGTGTGGGCAGTCGGCGAGCATCCTTCTCCCTCGCCTGCTGGCGGGCAACTACACATCTGGGATGGTGCGTGGTGGTCATGTGGTGGTCATGTGTGTGCTTGTGGGTGGAGGGATGGTGGAGGGATTGGAGGTCGCCACGCCCACCACAAGGACATTAGAGGCCGGCTAACATGCGACCAATGGGCCGGACGCACTCTCGTTGGCATGTGGGCAATGTTCATGACACAAAAGAGTTGGCTGTGTGAGAAATGTACACGCTTATAGCCAGATACACACGAGGGCTGTTTTGGAGTTTGTTTTGAACGCACAAATATGTACGACAGAGAGAGAATTTGTATATTTCAGATGATAAATCCCTGGCAACATTTCTTTGTCAAACCGAATGGATTAAACTTGGGTTTAATGCCAAGATGAGAAAATCAATTAAAACTCAATCTCATCCGACTATATTACTCATAAAAATAAACGCACCATGGATGATAACTGAAGCTGTGAGTCATCCATGCATACATTTTTCAAGATAGATTAACTTTTGAACGTGTTCTATAGACTGAAACTGCAGTATTAGGGGCCGTCACAGGTAGAAAACAAACATCAGCCGTGTTGCTTTTGACCTTTTATGTAGAGTGGCTGCACTGCGACGGCTATGATGATGACGTTGTGGTCATTCAGCACTAAGCCTCACTGACTAAACTCGACAAAAGTCTCAACAAAGATATTTGGATTTCCAGCACCGTAAATCCCTCACAGTTTACTACTCGATTTATCACTGACTTTTCAACCGAACGCCGTGACGTCGTTGGACGGAAATGGTGAAGCAATTAAACTAGTCGATGGGACGGATCGTAAAGCTCCGGGTAGCCTCGCACTAAAATGATGAACTTGACGATTAACCATGTATTTAGCGTAGAGTTCTATTCATGGAAGAAAGAAAAGATGTCTGCCAGAGACAAGAACATGTAATGTTACTTTTAAATGAGCTGCAGAAGTGTTTTGGGGAGTCTTTTATGCCTTGACTGTATGCGGGATATGACAGAAGATAAATAACAGAAGATGAGGGGCGAGAGATAGAGAGAGAGAGAGACATTGGGTACGGTTTACAACACATGTAAATGAACCAAAACAGCAAGCAACCGGAGTGAATTGTTTATTTGCTGAGAAATTAAAATACCTGAATTACATCTGGTGTAGTTTTTTTCCCCAGTTAAATCTTTAATTTCACCATGTTGATTGCTCCATCCTTGGCCGTGCAGAATGTACTCAGGTGAGCAGGGGAATGTGTGATACACTTGCTACCCAGCAGGGTTGTTATGGACCCGATGTATATTTCCTCCCATTCCCCAGCTCTCTGCCAAAATGGCCAGAGGGAGTCAATTTAACAGGTAAGGGTCTGACTCTTGGGACTGCTTGAGTGCACAGATAACCCAGTGACTGACAGGCTACACTTAAACCTATGTAGGAGTAGCTACACAAACACACTCACACACACACACACACACACACACACACACACACACACACAGAAACACGTTCTATACTGGAAGACATACAGTATATTGAAGAAACAGGTAAGGAGAAAAGGCAGTTCCTGGCAAAAAAATTGAGTGAAACTCTAGGTAATTCCCAACCCTCTGACCTCTATCCTTTTCTGTACCTCTTGAGGCTGCTGAAAATAAACCCAGAGGACTCATGGGGTACCATGCCCATGCTGCCTTAGCTAAAACTGCCAGACCTCGCCCCAGGAGAGGCCTAGCATCCTCAGATGTACAAAAACTGAGCCCTCCAGTCATTTGGCTCTCCTTTACCTCTCTGAAAGCCCTTACATTTACTGAAAAGAGCAGTCCAGGGAATAAACACGCTGCCAGACCACACGTGTGCACGGTAACCCCGCTCTGTGACCACGAACCTCAAAAACTCCATTTAGTCTAACTTCGCTAACTCAACTTGGCTTCCCTCAAGCCATAAAGCTGGCAATGATCAGAGTGCAGTCATTAAAGGAATAACATTCGGGGAACATCAATAAACGCCCACAAACCTCCTGGTTCAGGTCAATCATTCTAGTCAGTTAACGGTCTCCAAACAACAGGGCAAATTCATCATCGGGCCTCATCACATTGGGCAAGTCCACACTCTGCCTCAGAACAATATCCGCTAATAACATTAGCGAAAGGGCTAGTAATATGATGTGATTTCCTGCCGTCACACAGAGGTGCTGATTGATGGTGGCGACGTGGCGTATAATTCAAAGAACCCCAATGTTCCCATAGAAATATTTCCACCTGCAAGCACTCACAGTTACCGGTGGGGTTGCATGCAGACTTTTCTTTTTTTTTTTTTGTGCCACACAGCACAGAAGTAGAACGTAGGATAACTTGGTGTATGATATGAATTTCATACCGACGACAAAGCAACATTAAATGCCGCTATTGTCTTTTTTTTCCTGAATGGAAAAAAGCTGAGTATTTTTGGGGTCAACAGATTCAATTAACCTTTAAGAAGAACCGCATCATATAGCATCAACCCACCCACTCACACACACAAACACACACAAACAAACACACACACACACACACACACACACACACACACACTCCCTCACAGTGTATCAATTCCTTGAATTGAGCCCGGTCACAGAGTTTCCCTCAAAGGGTGTCTCTCTGTGGCAATACTTGCAGGGTTTCCAGTTGGGTTCTTGGTAGCTCAGATCCACTGCAGATCCCAGATATATCCTCAATTTGCCCAACACAGACATCGCTCTAATAACAGCCACAAAGAGTTTCCCACTATATCCACAAAGATTGCAAACGAAGCCGGAGCGGTGAGACATGAATTGTAATTTCGCTGTCATTGTTAAAGCCTACATCATCGGCCATTAATCTTTTTCATCAATATCACGGGATCCAAGTTTTATCCAAGGTTCATATATTTCAAAATGGAATATGAATAATTAAAATGGGCGACAGCAATAATTGTAACCCACAGATCAGTGTTTTTTTTTGTTTAACAGAGTTCTGACAAAAGGCAACCATTTCTACATTGTCTTGAGTTTTTAAAAAAAGTGGTGGTTATTAATAATCTCTTGTATTAGTTACACTTCAGTCTGCTGGGGCCAAGACGCGTATCGGATGTGTCGTCCTGAGCTGAGCAGTCCCTGAGCAGTAACGCTTTTGGATGTTTTTCGCGGTATTTAAGCGTTACCGGGCTCTTAAGCGAGAAGAGCCCAGCACAGAGGCAGCCTGTCCGCTCTGCCACCTCGCTGACAGGTGAGCTATGGTCCCTGGATCGACAGCTTCTCTGGCTTCCCTCCTCCTCCTCTTCCCGTAACACACTACCTACACGCCCCCCAGCAGCACCTCCATCCATATTCACAGCCGCCTGTTCCCTGTCATATTCGCCTCCTCTGCTGCCCAGAACCATTGTCACTCGGCCGGTGGATGGTTGACCAGGCAGCCTGGTAGGAGTCCAGGGCCAGAATAATGGCAACTCTATCTCTTACCAAGAGAGACCGACAGTCTATTTAGAGGTAATCTTACTGTGCCTATAAACACAGGCTCCTGAGACACACACACACACACACACACACACACACACACACACACACACACGCACGCACACTAAAAGTGTGACAACAACAACAGGCACAAAAAGAGCTGACAAAGAAAACAACAATAAAATGTGTTTTTCCTCTAACGTTCTCCACAGCTGTTATTATTATCTGTGGCTCCATGCAATTACCACATCATATGGTTATTCAGGAAAAATGGAAACATTACACCGCAGTGCACTGCTGCCTGCCGCAACAAAGACACCGACACTTGAGTTTCAGCCGGCCCTTCAACAAGAAAGACAAACAGTATGTGTGAGTTCTTCGATCCTCGAGGTCTGGAGGTCTGATGCAGTGAGCAGTGTGGTGCAGGACATCCCTGCAGTTCGAGTCCGAGCGCAGCTGCCATCTGATGGTGGTCCCACGCTGACTTGAGAGCATTACTGGCCAGACTCCGACTGATGTCCCTTGACAGCCTCTGATCAATCACACTAGCTCATACCCTACCCTGCAGACAACAGTCGGGTGCCACCTTGGAGTCACCTTCTAACTGTAACACTGTAGTTAGATGTTGTAGGTTTTAATCTTACACAGAATCAGACCTGCAAAGTATTTGCTGTGAGGCTCGTGCTCCTCGTCCCAAAAGAGGGCTGGCAGCTCTCTCCTGCCTAATCCAACTTTGCGCCCGGGCCAGGCAGCCGTCAGCTCCGGCCTGGTCAGCTGGTGGTCTGGCAGCTAGCAGGCCCACGGCAGAGAGGGGCCCGCTGTAGTTCACCGGGGCCCACCACCTATTCGTCTTCAGCACCGAGTATTGAGGCAGAGGTGCAACGGAGGACCCGTCACTCCCTTGCTGGAGGGGGCAGTCTTGATAGAGCAGATGCTGCAGGAGGATGGGCAAGGTTAATGCGCTTTGCTTTACCCTGGGGCGCATTGCCTTGTCAAAAATGTACACAGGACAGCTTGATTGAGCCTCAGAGCTAGCAGGTTGTAAAGAGGGTTTCAAATTTAGAATTACCTTAATTGCAACCTGTGCTCTGCTTTATAAATGGTTGTGTTATGGATGGTTAATTACCGATTGTGGGTTTGGAGGAACGGTGGTGGGAAACAATCAACGGACAGTGTTGTTAAATCTGATGTTTTGACATGCAGGTATAAGACCGTATGTCACCCTCAACGGTTTTCTGTAAATGTTTTGTTCAACTATAAAACAGTTCCTGTATGATTCAAATAAAACAGGCCTACAGGCAAACTATCAATATTAAAACTGCTATATGGATACAGCCGTTATCAACCTGACCTTTCAGTACCACTGTAACAAAACCTTTGCTGTGAATGTCAGCTTCCTGACAGTCGAACTATTTGAAGCTACGAAATGACATTTCTTTTTGCTGTCAAATGTATCTCTGTTGTGCATGTCCAGTAGAACTATCATAAGCACTGGAGGACCTTCAGGTTTTATTTCCTGTCACCGCAGTCCAGACAATATTGGCTGGTTGTGGTTTCTGCTGATTTCATTACAGTCGCTGGGCGCCGATCTTTAAAGAGGAGCCGGACAACTGCGAGTGTGCAGGATACACGGAAGGGACCAGTTATCACTCGGCTCTAATTGAGAGGATGCCAGCACTAACTGTGTCATCGACAAATTGAAAGTGTTCACCAGAGATTATTTCAAGAGTGCAGGTTCTCACGTGTGGAGTTCAGGATTGAGAACTTAACTGTAAAATGAGTAAGAACTGGAGAGTTGGTGAGATGGATAGGAGATTTAAAAAAAGACATAAATTACATAGAAGTTATTGGTAACAGCATTGGTGCATCAAAAATATTTTCATCAGAGACTTTGCGCTTGCCTTGTCTCCACTTCCATGCTCATCGTTTTGACATTCTATTCTAGTCTAGCATTGTCGATCTGCTAATGTGTGTATCAACAAGAGATGCCACTGTCACCGTCCCCACATGCCTCCCTGGGACATGCAGAGATAAACACAAGTAGAGCGCTCCACTTCGAGATCGTTCCTCCAGAGACGGCATGGTGCTTACAGCGTCATCATAATGCAAACACGTGCTGCTGTAAATGAACACAGCTACTATAATGAAATATCAATAGGGAAATTAACTCCCAACGATGCACTTTCTCTGTCTTCAGTCCGTGGCAGGCTTAGCGAAGGAGACAATAACTGGAAAAGGTGTAGGAATAGAATGGTAAATACTGCAGCACCAAGTCAAGGAAATGAATGTCACAGTGGGACTTGTGTGTCCAAGACTGTAGCCTAAAGATACAACAGTGTTCAACACCAAACGGAATTCACTCTCTCGCTCTCTCCTCTCTGAAGTCTGCTCTATATAAAGCACCATGTCAGTAAAATTCACTCGGACAGTTACACGTTTTTCTGTTTTTTTCCTAAGGCTGTATCATACTCTCAGATCATTTATAAATGAGTTGGCGGGATGTCTGCATCACGGGACGTGCCCGAGCATGGCGAGAGCACGATCAGAGACAAACTAGCTCTGGCTGGGCGTCACTTTACTCTGGTGAAGTGGGTTATGGTGAGGGTTATTATGTAGAATCACACTTGCATACATGTAAATTGTTCTCCCTGGACCTCTGTGCCAATTTTCAACGTCAAATGCGACGGCAGCCGAAGAAGTAATAGGCAGGAAAAGAATGTTTTCTGTCCTCAGACCCATATTAGCTCACCCTTTCGTGCGTGTGCATGCGCTCGCACAGCATCCGTTCAGCTTAAAGCTGAAACATATCTAAATAATCCTGGCAGTGACAAGAGAAACAAGAAGCACGCATGTGAGAGCAGGTCAGTATAATGACTAGCATGGCTTACTGGAGTCTGGGATTAACGCAACAAACATACTGTATGTGTGGTCCATTGTCCCAACCCAACAACAGGTACCTGATGCTCCAATGCCCAATACATTAAAGCTCACCCGGATGACATGTGTGTGTCTGTGTGTGAGTGTGTGTGTGTGTGTGTGTGTGGTTTCACAGAAGGAGAGAGGTCAAGATGACAGATCCGACTTCCTGTAGGTTGAAGGTGTGCAGGTGTCAGTCATGCTTCGGGGGTTTGGTGTGCGTGCCCCATTATAGTTGACCTTCGGCCTGCACTTCTGCTGTGACAAACTTCTGGCATCTGTCTGTATCCCGGAGAGCTTCCAGTTCCTGCATTCAAGGTCACGTTTGCTGCACGGGTCGGGGTTGATGCCCTCTGAGGGTCTAAAGCAAGACCACATAATATGTTGAGTTTGCCTGAAAAAGCAGCTTGTCAGCGAATTGCTGCACAGAGCAGGGGTCAATGCATCTGGACGTGCTGCCGCTGCAGCTGCAGCTGAACGCATGCGAGGGAGCCTGCCGCAAAGGGCACACGTCTCAGCACAGGAGCACCGAGGGCCCGACCTTCCAACAGCCACATGTCAGAGAATTGAGGTTTGAGTGCAAACATCCTTTTCAGAACCTGAGAGAGAAATTACTATTTCATGGCTGTCTGAGTAACTTCAACAACATTTTTTTTTTTTAAGTGCTAGTATCAAGATTTAATTACATCATGCATAATTGTTAACATTTTAAAACAAACGTGGTTCCTGGATGCCAAAAAAAATGCATCAAACTTTTAAAATGTCAGTGAGGTATTTTGGTCTGTGTATCTAATAAAACACTGTGGTAGGAGAAGTGAAAAAAGTTGAGTAACAATTGATCCCCCACCTCACTGCAAATGGCAGAGCATTGCTGTCTTTAACTGGAGGCTTGGGACCAGAGATGTAGGTGGACACGGGGCCTGCTTCCCCCCTGGCTCTGACAGAGGCCCATGGCCTGCCCAGGGCCACTCCACATAATTTCAAGGCCTAGTTCCCTTTCATCTCCATTATTTATAGACTTAGAGCAGAGGAACGCTTTCCCTTGCGGCAGCTCATTGGGCTTATGTTCCCTCCCCCCACCGCCCCATCCCCGTCCCCGTCCCTCTCCTCCCCATTACACAGAACCTTTATTTACACAGACATCAGTGGTTAAGCACTGGCCTCACAGGGACAATGCTGTAAGCCCTCCATCTTTGCCTTCTGCGTAATATACTACAATATGAGGGAAAGCGAACTGGGGCTTAGTGCTTAAGCTATTCACCACGAGCAGCAAGACAATTTATCAAGTTTTCAGAAAACACTTCTTTGTGCTTTGTATCCTTGCAATGGCTCTCGAGTAGATGGCATCATGTTGCAACGTCCACATGTTTTCAAAGTCCATTATAGGAATAAAAATGTAAAAAAGCAAGTTTTGACTTTGTCCTCCCTAGATATCATAAACAAAATCCTAATCAATGAACTCTGACAAACTTCAAAATAGACATCCAGGAAACTGAAGCAGAGCTGGGCGGGGAGTGGAGGGATGTGCTGACGATAGCGTTGTAAGAAGAAGAATGCCGGCACGTGTTTCTCGCATCCTACTTTATCTCCCTCAGAAATATCAAAGGGTTATGTTTGGAGCTTTTGTCATCTTGATTTTAATACAAAGCAGCCAGCTTTGTAGGACAGCGGCAGGAAGACACAGTTGTCCCCCTCAGGGTGACACATCCACAGCCAGCCCATCAATCA
This sequence comes from Cyclopterus lumpus, assembly GCF_009769545.1. NCBI lineage: Eukaryota > Metazoa > Chordata > Actinopteri > Perciformes > Cyclopteridae > Cyclopterus > Cyclopterus lumpus. The sequence goes on along the minus strand of NC_046970.1, from coordinate 6,217,018 downwards.
CCAGACCCAGTGTGTCTAGGCCTGCTGCTCTGGAATTCTATGTGAACGCCAACGCTGATGAAACCTGATGCAGGCCCAATTCTACTTTTCTACTTAGAATAATCAGGTAAAATTGCGTGCATATATTGCACGTCAGCCTAATTTCACACAACTGCGTATGTCTGCATGAGTGCCTCAGAGAGTGTACATATCGTATGTGTCAGTGGCACCATGTGTTAAACCACGTATGAAAGTAATCACATCCCTGGAATGAACCAGTGTAAAAACTTGAGGATGCAATTATGCTCCCATTGAATAACTCATCCTTCCTGGCAAGACCTAATTGCATTAAAATGGATTGTGTATAGTCGTCTAGCATGAGGCATTAAGATTAACGCCAGGAGAGTTAATAGTGTGTCATCTCCTGAGCCCCTCCCCTCCCCTCCTACCTCTCCACCCAACCACCCGCCCCCTCCCCTCATCTCTAATATAAGATTAGAAGCTGGGAGAAAAAGAGAGTGCAGGAGGATAGAAAAACATGTTCTGTTTCTCCTCTCAGCATCTGCTCTCCCACCTGGGAAAAGACCCACGCTATTCATCAGGCTCCACACTGCTGTCTGCATGTGTTCGACTCACTCAAAGGTCACAGCGTTAAAACACCAATCACCAAGTCCTCTCGACTGTTTTTAGAGCTCTGTCCCTTCAAATAGCCCAAACCTTTAGTCTAAACCTATTCACACACGACGCAGACGGGTATGGGTTTTTGCGTTTTTCTGCACCATTTATCAACCTCTATTTTTCATCTTTGTTTGCTGGCTCGGGGGTCAAGTTTGACAACTCCTCGCTCCCATTCATTCAGATTTCCTACTCTGTAAATGATTATTAATTTGTTACACGTTTATTCAGATTGAAAATTCAACCGTTGAAGGTGCGTCCTCCATGCTAATGCCACTGGAAAACGGTCTACGGACACATGGCAGAGCACTTGGGAGCTACCTGTTCTCTCAAGTGTTAGGCGTACACCCACGCACACACACTTCAAAATAAAACGTGCGTGTCTGTGTGTGTGTGTTTGTGTGTGTCTTTGCTTAGTTGTAACACTCCCAAATGGCTGAACACGCTGTGTCATAGTTCCCTGTCAGGCCCTCAGCGCTCCACCAGGCAGCTAATGCCTTGAAGAAATGGGCTTCCAAGCTCAACATTAATCCCTACAGCATTTCTGTCCTCACTTCCCTCCTTCCTTCCTGTCAGAGCAAATTTAATGTGACACATATTCACAAGAACACAGGCTCTTGTAATTGTTCGGGCCCTGGTGGATCCCGAGTCGTGATAAAGGCTGTTAGCCATGTGGCTGCGCTGCCAGACGACCAGAACTTCCTGCAAGCGGGGGCTAATGGCTGCGGAGACGTGTTGAAAAGGAAACACAATTTCTCAGTTAAATGGTGTGTATAACACTTCTCACACAGGGGAGGATCCCCCTCTGTCCTAAAAAGAGCCATCTTAGAAGTTCTTGGCTCATATCCACAAAAGCATTTTTCTCGCCCATAAATATTGTATGTCAAAAATATTAAATATATATTGTGCATATAGCTTTAAATCTAGAAAATAAAGCTCTCTGTGATGTTATGTGCATAGCGAGCAGTTTTCAACAAGCAGTTCTAATGTTTGAGGGTGGAGTTGACACTGAGAAGTTAATCAAGGGGGCTATCAGTCTATCAGGGTCTGACGCAGAGGCTAAGATGATGAATAATGTTCTCTGTTGAGTAAGAGGACAATAGTGGTGATTATTTATTAAATATAACAAGGTGGATACAATTTATTCTGTTATGATGAAATTCTGAAGCATTAAAGAGAATTCCAATGTGACAAATTGCCCATTGCTTAAAATTGAACAGTCAAACAATCCATGTTCCGGATGTTGAAAAGTAGACATTCAGCTATATTTCTAGTGAAAAAATACAAGAAATTGACCACAAGCACCTGACAATGCGCATACAATATTTTGCAGTAAAGCCTCTTTGCTGCTAATCAGTAGGGATGGAAATCTCTGAGAATCTCACAATTTCTTTTTCTTTGTGTCACGATTTGATTTAGCATTCTTGATTAAAAATTGATTCTCCATTCAATGGATAGAAAAGAGAGCATTATGTTTCTCTTAACATGCCAGCCCTTCCTGTATGAGAAGAAATAAATTAAAGTCTAATTTACAACAGTAGCCAGTGGTGTACCAGAAACTGACACGCTGTATGATGTAAATATATTCAAAACTCTTTTTGGATTCTCTCTTTTCGAAAAGCAGAAGACATTTCATCTATTAATAAACTTGAGAACAGATTTACAGCAGTTTATGGTAAAAAAATAAAGGGAATGACTCATATAAACAAATGTATTGCATTTTTTGCAACTGATATATTCTCCACACATGATTTTAAACAGTGTCCTGCTTCAGTTATAGTTGAATGAAAGGAATGTTTTTTACATAAATCTTCACAGCAGCCCACTGCTACTAATTTGCTAAGGATGGGTTAAATGCAGATACTAAGTGTCATGTATGTATGTAAAAAATATGTTATAAGTTTAAGATCGACAATTTTGTCGAAGCAAAGTGTAAACACATCGATACATATCTTTAAAATACACCTTTAATTTGAAATGTGTCACCAATTACCATACAAGCTCACCTTAATTCCTCCAGAGACCGCTAATAGAATAGTCAAATCATATTTTAATTGATTGTTGCGACTGCTACATAGATATAGATGGACTGTGTTAAATGGGCAAATGATAACATCTCATATCCATCGCAGACCCTTGAAATAAATCCTATTGTGGCAGACTTGATATCAGCAAATATGGTATCGTTGTCCAAAGAATGTATCAAACTTGGTGTTGGATGAAACTTGTGAGGTGCATTGTAATCTACAATGCTGCACGGGCCTTTTGATACACAACAACATACTTCATTTTCCTCTTGCAAAGCTTATCATTCTTTTATTACACATGGTTGAGTTAAGCCCTTTTTCCTTCTATTCTCAAGAAAACGTTGTCGACGTAGGAGTGTCACACCAAATTATCACTATGAACAATGTATATTCTAACAACCTACGCCCGGATGTAATTCTCATGCATTCTCTTCATACATTAACAGTGACAGTGCTGTGTCTGAGTGTCCTGCAGTAAACTCTCTTCTCGGCTAAAGACTGACTGCTGTTCTGCCAGCTGATTGGCTGAGGTAACACCAATCAGAGACAACAAGGCTCAGTATGCTTTTCACTGGACTCTATAGGGGAGCCATCTATACTTGGTTTCCGCCTTCTCGTCTGCTGATTGCTGCTGACAGCGTGCTGCTTTCAAGTCGGAGGCTTGTGTACATTCCTACCGTATAACATATGGGCCTCTTGAGAGGGAATAAAGAGGCCAAGGGGAAGAACATTTCCAGCCGCCGTAAAAACGTACTAATGTGGTAGATTTAAAAGCTGTGGGGAGCGAGATAAGCCTAATAAGACCAGTAAAAATATGTTTCCAAGGTGCAACAACGACCTGAGGAAGAGGCTAATTGTATTGTGCCGTTATATCCAGGCTATTAAGTTGAGAACGAGTTTAATGAATTCATGCAATGTTTATTTTATGAAACAAATCAGGTCTTTGAGGTTGTGTAAAAATAGACCACTGAAAATGTTGTAGAAATCAGCCGGTGGCCTTCTTAGGCTGGATGCATATTTTTACACCCTGACTTATTTGGTATCCTGCCCTCATAGATGCTCGGTTCATTCTCCTACAAGTCTAACTGACCTTTATACTCCATAATTGAACATGCAGAGTTATTTTCACCAACATCAGCATAGTAACCCCGTGCCTGAATGCATCAGAGTTCACTGCCAGTCGCTCAAAGCTCAGTCAAACTTCCTCCAGCCAACTGACTCCCCGACATATTTGCATGCATCTCTTCCACTGACTTTCCAGCCGTGGAAGAATTGCAGATGCTGCAAGTCGCTATTTAACCCACACGGCGTATTAAATCACTTTCCATTTGAGAAAGTTGCACGCAACCGGATAAAATATTACCGGTTCAGCGAATTAGATGAACAGCTAATACTGTGGGGGTGGGGTGGGGGGGGCATGCTTTTTCCATGTGTTGATTTGAATGACCTGACAGCAATCACGCCCAAACAGACACTGGGGGGACAACAGCTGCAGTTTTGGGTCGAGCGTGGAGCGAGTGACGCCGCGGCCACGGCTTCCAGATAAGACACTCGCGGCCCCCACGGCTTGTCACTTCCACGCCGCTGGAGCGGAGTTGCGTGCCGAAGGCGCCGGTGAGCCAGGAGGAGCAGGCGGATTTTTAGATTATGGGGAAGATCTTGCTGCTGGTGCCGGGAGAATACACGGCCTCGCTATTGATTCGACCCTGGGTTCTCCTGCTGTGGTTGTTTATTGGCTCTTGACTTCGCATTTTGTGCTGAGGAGACACCTGCCGAGTCCCGACTGCCAGCTGACAGACCAGATTCCTGAACTCATGGCTGGATGGCGGCCCACCCAGTAAAACCCACTGCAGCACACATGCTCCGGAAAGGTGTGGAGGCCATGAGTGTGTGTGTGCGTGTGCGTGCGTGCGTGTGTGTGCGCTGAGTTCATATTGACGGAAGGCAGCGTGATGAGAGTTAAAGCTAAGCAGCCAGGGGAAGTGTGGATTAATCGAAGAAGCTGGCAGACAGGTTCTTCTGTGACTGCAGACAAGCTGGTCAGTCAGTGCCTCTTTTTCCAATACCTATCTGTGTGTATGTGAGCGCGTCCCCATGCACCACGGTGGTGTAATCTCAATGTTTCAGAGCAGTCAAGGCTCTGACTCTGTAAATAACTAATGCTGCCAGTTTGAAGCAAAGAGAAAGTGAAAGAGTATATTTTGAATGTAGCATTCTTGAACAGCTTGTTTGTGTTTCCTTTTGCCAAAAAACCCTTCCCTTCTCTCACGCTGCCTTTTAGAGAAGAAACCCATTAAGCCTGGGACAAATGGCTGATGGGACAGGAAGGACTCAATAATTCAGCAGCCATTGTTTCCTTCTGATGTGCTCGGCGCTCTCAATTGACCTCTGGTCCTCTGTTGTTTTTCCTGCTTGATGGATCTTCTCACTACGAAAGAACTTTAAGAAGACTCAGAGAACTACATAAAAAAAACGTAGCTAGAGGCAACAGCTGTATAGTGGCTGCATAATGTATAAACACAATGAAACAAGCAGACAGAGAAACACACATGAGATAAGCACACATGCCCTGGACTTCTTCATAAATTAAGTCCTATCTGTTTATCAACAACAGGCAGACTTCTGCCCCACAGCTGAACTGTCACTCAATGAAGAATTAATTACACAGGCCCATCGCCGCCCTATGATTGACTCGCATATATGAAAACAACCCCCAGTTGAAAAGTCATAATCAAACCACTTTTCTCTCCCATTAAAGGCTTACGGCTTACGGCTGAATCTGCCATTGTTGCTGGTTGAGTGTGTCTTTGTGTACTGTATAAAAACACAAGTGAGGTTTATGTGCACGACAGTCCTCATTGGAAGTCAAATTACGGGGGGAAATATATATACAGCGTCACACTGACTGTTTACATGCATGAACCCAAATACAGAGTTATCAGATTAAGACAATAGTGTGATCAGATTTTTGGTTACATTTGAGTTAGGATGCCCTTGTTATTATCAATTTAGATTGTGTATCACAATATATGATTTAATCCTGATAGGATTCCATTTAAAGACGATAAAATTCCTCTTCATATTGAATTAAAACCTAACCCTAGAATCAGTAAAGGAATTGTGGGGTTAACCGGGACCGTATAAGCTGCATGAAGCTCTCTTGTGATCCTAAATAAAAGAGGCAGAAAAAAACATCTGCACAGATAACCTATGAAGTTTGTTGATCTCTGCTTGTCCTCCAAGTGTTACGCTATTCAGCGCAGCACTTTGACAAAGAAATCTACTGACTGGGCGTTGTGCAATTCAGCACGGGGCTGGGGTAATTGTTGCTATGAGTAATTATTTCTGTTTCTCCAGTAGGCAAAGACTAATCCATCATATTGATAGTCGACATAGATCCCTATGGGGAGTGCACGTTGACTGAATATTTATACAGCTTGTGGTGAACCACGTTTCACTGAGTCATTCATTGAAACTGTGCGAGAGGAGATTATTTTCCTCTGTGCCACAGCAAAGACTTCTTTGACAGCAGCTTGAAATAAACAGAGTTTTTCTTTCCCCACTATAAATTGCTCATTTATATTTTTTCCCCGAGTGTGAACTGAGGATATCGCAAAATCCACCATCTGAAAAATGGAAAGGAAAAAACGTTTTGACTTTTTCTTTTTCTAAACCCATAAACAGGGCATTTGGGAATGATGTTTTAAGGATTATTCAAGGCTCTTAATAAACTAATACTATCAGTGTGGTAGAAGAAAGCGCACTCCCTCACATCACCCAAAAAGGAAAAAAAGTTCAGAGCTCAAAGTGCTGCGAGATAACACAGAGACATGGTTCTGCTCCTGTCTCGCCGTGGCCTATTGGATTAGTTGAACCAACGATAAAGTAGAAAAGTGAAGTTTTTTCTGTGTAGCGCCAGCATGTGCTGCATTAAAAGCCTCTTCCTCTTCATAGAAATGCAAAAAGGGCAAAGTGAGACAGAGGAGGGGGGGTGGGGGGGGGATCCTTTTAGGAAGAGAGGCGCTGGCTATTCCTTTAGTAGCAACAAGCCTGCATAAGACCACTTGGCTCACAATACATAATGTAAAACTAGCTGGGCTGTGGAGGTTATACGCTATCATGGAGAGGTGATGCATGATGGATGGAAACATGGCCCCGCCCACATAAGCCCTGCAGACAGCGTCTTAAGTTCCATCCCACCACATCGCTATCGGTTAACGATGTTTCGCTCCGTTCCAGCCGGGAGCTACAAGGTCAAACTCTGTGTCGCTGTTACGCTCAGCTCTTTAATTTATCTCGCTCTCACCACGTAATGGCAGCTTGCTTCATCGCACTCACTGAACATCTGTTGACCATTGAGACATATAGTTTGGTCACTGTCTCGCACAATGTGGGCCCTCAGAGCGTAATCTTCCATCTCTGAGAGGATTTTACATAAGGCTTTACATTGCAATTTTATATAATAACGCATCCAAATGCCCGCACATGCTTTCCAGCGAAAGAAGCTTGATATAGAACCAACCACGCAGCCCAGACACACACCGACACCAACTCATTCACCCACCCACACACACACACACACACACACACACAGGCAGTGTGTGTTACTATTACACACTTTTGTTTCCATCTCCTGTTTTTGTTCTCGACTGTAATTGGAAAGCCAGTGAAGGCATTCTGGAAAACATGACCACGTAGCTAGGGGAAAGCACTCAGGCAAAACTAATTATTAAAAAGTATAAGTTTCACTATTTTTGTCTTTTGTTTTTGTTGTTTTGGGTTGGGGGAATGCCACGACCGGAGCGGAGGGGACAGTCGTCGTCTCGCATTGGCCCTCCGGTTGTTTTCCCGCGTCTACGGTCATCTTGTGGTTACGCTACAGTTTAACGCTGATGGAGGCTGACTGACATCATGAGAAATTAATGTTGCACATCAGCCAGAGTGCTCCTGCAGCTCAGGGTGGAGGAATTTAGATATTTGATGGTGGGTTGACTGTTACGTGTTCATCCGTGTGGGAGAACAGTGGTTAGGAGCGTGGCGTGTGCTCTTCCACTCACACAATAATAGCCTTTTTTTTTTTTTTCAGATGTTAATGTGAGTTATCTAAAAATGCATGGATTCATTAGCAACGTTCATGGCCACAGCCATGTCGACGGGTCTCTGCGGATTAATTAGTGCATAGACATGCTTCCACCTTCAGACTAACACCTAACTTTCTCGTTGTGTAGCGGGTCTTTAATTAGCCGAGAGGACTTCTGTGCGCTGCTATTTTTACTGTCAAACATTGTTGTTGTGTTATGCGGCGTCAGCCCGCGCAGAGGACACACAAACAGTTCAAGCGGCGATGCGTCTGCCAAAGAAGCGTCTGAAACCTTAACGTGTGTTGTGTCTAGCTCTGTCTTGCTTTTTTTCAAAAGAAAAGGAGGAGAAATAAACGGATTAATACGCGATACTTCGTTGAGCAACTTACATGCTGGTCTTCGCCTAATTACTGCTGCAGGAAAACTGCCCATCGTCAGCATTCAGCGGGAGAGATCAGAGCGATGACTTCTTTGTTCTGCGGGCTAATTAGCATACACACTAGTGGAGAATAAAGTGTTGTAAAAAATCATTAGCGTCAGGGGCATGCATATCCGAATGCGGGATTATTTTACCCACAGCGCTTCACTCCACACCCTCCGGATGTCTCAATTTTCTTCACGAGCCATGCGCGTTACTAGCTATATAAACACAACTGTGCTTACATTTCTTTGCCTCTAATTGTCGGTGCCCATTCGGCCGCCTGCGGTCACTCATTTCACATATAGGAAACTGTTGTTACCCTCGTTTTGCCTTATTAACTGATGACTTATGTGTGGCAGCTGCTGAGACAAGAGGGCGGTGACTCCTATCCCTCCTGCTCATTGTGTAGCTCTCTGTGTGTAACTTTGTAATCTCTCGCTTTGTTTATTTGTTTTATTTGTTTTCTTTTATGTCATCTACAGGGCGGGCGGTGCCGGAGAAAAAGCGTGGGTGGTGGGTTTGGATGAAAGCTGATGGGACAATTTATCATCCCGTTTCTCCCTTGTCAAGTCAAAACCCCCAGACTGCTCCTCACGTAGCCGAAGAGCAGTGATAACAACAGCAAAACGGTGGAGCACTTCCTAACATCTGTATTTCACACACAATCCCCCCGCTGACTGCGGTTTGAACATTCACCCTACAGCCCTTGACACAGCAAGTCTACCTCCTTACTTTGGCAGTTTGCTGCACACAAACACACACACACACACACACACACACACACACACACACACGGAGACAAACGCCAGGAGCTCGCACACACCCCAGCAGAGATGCAGATAAACAGTTGAATAGATAAGGAGCCAACAAGATGAAATGTAAAAACAATTTGACTTGACGTACCACACACACAGACACACACACACACACACACACACACACACTCCGCCCTCTCTCCTCCATCCCTGCAGTAGGAGCATCAGCTCTGTTGTTGTCTTTGTCAAGCTGTGGTGCTGTGAATAGATGCTTTTAGAAACGAGATGAGCGATTACGAGTGATTAAGAGCAAAGACATGGCAGAAGGACGGGTTTCTCTCCTTTATGGTGAAGCAAAAGATACCCACAAGTCTTTTAGCGGCAGGCGAGTCATGCAGGAGTGGTTGAATCTAAGTCTAATTTCTGCTCACTGTTCAACTATATCTTTTCCTGTGGGCATCGTTTTATCATTCACCTCGCAATATATGCTTTTTTCTCCCCCTAGAACACACTAGTTCTTTTTTCTACGCTCTGAATTTCTAGCACTGAAAGTCTGGATGTTTACTTTACCCGTGTCGAAAAAAAAAAATACAACTTAAGATTTTGATTTTTTGAGACTCTGACATTTATATATATAAAAGGGTGTTTCTACAGCAGTGAATATCAATATAGTCCGAGACGTGAGCCAGAATAACATTTTGGTCACGATGAAAGGGCTTTTACTGCATATGATGTTGACATCTTTAGATGTTAAAAAGCTGCTGCGTTTGTGTACGCTGCTGAAAAAGTACTAAAATATCTGAAATCAATACAATAATTGGTCCAAAGAAGTGGTGTCCACGCTTACTTATGATTTAAGATTTCATGTTGAAAATGAATCAAGAAGACATTTACCACATTTACACGCATTCACCACATTTCTGAAATATGTCATTCACTTACAACAAAGCTGAAATACATAAATTCACAGTTATTTAATCTAATAATCATCAAACTAAAGACATAACTGATCATCATGTAAACATTTTGATATTTCTCTGATTTAATTAACAGCAAGTTGCCAGACATTTAGCGTGGGGAACAAATTACGATTTGGAATTCATCATAAACATCTGTTAGTGATGTTTAATTTGACAGACTCGTAAACTCACGTGTCACAAAAAATTTGGGGAATGTAGCTACGGACATTTACTCTCTGAATGGTTCCATATTACACAACGTGTACTTTTACGTTGATACTTTTATTTTTACACTTACTTGGGTCAGTGAACACAGGTTCAGTTAGTGGCAGCAGATCTGATCCATTAGGAAGTGAAGGGCTCCTCGACCCCCTTATTCTATCCTGCCAGATCTGGCCAACTCAACTCACACACTCTCCGCCTCTTCTTGTATTTTCATCCCGATTGCACTATTTTCATCAGCTGCTTCTATATTTATATTTTTTTATTTATTTATATTTTCCCATTAGCATCCAGACAATGCAAACACTTTTCACTGCCTCTGGCAGTTTGGCTGGAGTTTGTCTTTATCTTTCCCGAAAAATGAATATATAAGTATTTTAGATTTATTGTTGAAGCTAAAGCATGAATTATTTACACACTTTTTAGAGTTTCCTCCCGTCCAGACACAACGAGGGGCAGCAGACAGTGTGGTTTATAATAATTGTTCAAGTTGGCTCTTTTGCAGCTTTGCTCACATTCTCATCAAAAAGACAGTTTATACCCAGCAGAAGAAATTATTTCCATTTTAATTTTGTCTCAAGAAGCTGTATTCTCTTACACATATAATTGCATCATGCCTTTCATAAATATGCATCAGCAGATCAAACTTCCTTTAGTCTCGTGTCTCACTTTTGTATATTTCATTTTCCACCACAGTGTCATGTATTCCGAAGCCAAATAAACAAGCAGATACCAGCAGTTAGTTGTGTGACATTGCTCCATATAGTGAACAGTCTGTCTCTGCCAAATAGATGAACAACGTAAATGATTCAGTTTTATGCCAATTTACATGATGAGAAAATGATATGGTGGGCATTGGCCCCAGAGTTGATGAAAAGAAATATGGAAAATGGTTTCTATATTTAGCATACCCATGAGCATTCGGTTGGGGGTGGCTCTGGCTCAAACTCGTGTTGCTTTCTTTGAGCACTGGGATGAAACATTGGTAGTGGCGGCTTTTAAACACCAGCATTCGACAGGCATGGTAATCTGCAATTTCAGGAGTCACTTTCTTGTCCTTAAGTGGCACCAAATCAAACAGCAGAGAAATCTCAGGGTATAAAATGAAGAAAAAAAGAGGTGGGAGTACGAGGCACCAAATGCATCAATTTGCATTTTCATGATGGACATGGTTGGGGGGTATAATATGTGTTCGACAGTGGGTGGTGGAGGAAGGGAGCCGAGGCCTGAGTGGGGCCCTTTAACGCCATGTGCTACTGATAGCCATTATCAATGCAACATAGAATATTTCTGAATATTTTCCGTTGCTCTGGTTGTGTAAGACCAACATTGCAAAACTTGACATTTTCCATTACAGCTTGACAGCTTCTCTCTGAAGTTTGAAAACACCGCCTCGTATTTTCCTCAAGCCCTTTAGTCCTCGGCCTCGTAACCAGGCTAGGAAAATCCAAAGCAACAAGTTGAGCATAATAGGCAATTAGCTTTTCAAAATGCCTGACTCACTGGGATTACTAAACTAAATGAGTCTGTGATTCTTGGTAAGAAATGGTTATAAGCGAGATAATCACAGCCATGTTTGGAAGTAATTAAAGTTTTTCGACGCGGTCAAAAGTTTTGTCAAGGTAGAGCTTATATTTTGAGCGTGCCTCTGGACAACAATGCTCCAAGAATACCATTTAATACACAGATTTTTTTTTTTTGTCGTAGTTTACCCCTAGACCAAGAACGGGGCATTTCTCCAGGGGTGTTCGGTTCAGGTTCACTTCACACATTTCATGTTGTCTGCACACTACACTCGCTGACACGGCCCTTCCTACTCCCATTTGGAAAGACTTCATAGTGCGTGCCTCTGCTTCTCGGCGTCCCTGGCCTCTCCTTGGCCCCCCATCTCTTCCCATTTCCTTGCATCAGCTCCATTTGTGTGCCTCTGAGTGTCTGTGAGAGCTCCACTCGTTCACCCGCTCTAGCCTGAGCCGAGGGATCGATGAGCGACCGAGCCTCTTACTGTAATCACTGACCCATTCCCCAGCCACCATTTGGCCCCTGACCCCCTTCTCCTCAGCTCTGAGCACGGAGCTTTATTTCTGAAGGGTCCGGGGTCCAGGAGGTTGTAATGATTCCAGTTCACTCGGGTACAGCCCCCCAGGTCGATTCCAACTCCAAAAGTCGGGACAGATTTTGCTCCCGTTATTATCCACGGCTCTTACTTCCCAGCTGTTGGTCTAACTTTAGCAGAATATACACCACCGACATGACGTTGCGTAACTCAACAACCGCCGGTACGTCGTCTTCGTTTCCGCCTCTCGTTCTCAAAGGTCGTCTCTTAAAACGTCGCCATGTTCACAGTCCATTCTCGACTGACGGGGCGCTTTGTGAGTTTCCCCCTCTGAGAGCATCAGGTATCTCGCCTAAACGCCTGAAGGCAGATTTTTATAAATCACAACGTAGGTCGTCCAGATATCTGTCTCCATGACAACGCTCAAGCCTTGTGCATAGAATCTGCCACACTGCATACCATTGCATGCTTCTCAGTATCTAAGGGGCGACTATTATAACACACTTTCTACTGATAACCATGAGAAAGACAGGGTCAAATGAATAAATTGTTAGTCCCACATGTTGGTGTTCAATGTGTGTGTTACCGTGTGTTTTCGAGCTTGGCAGTTCATTGGGTGAGGACCCCTTTTGGGGTTAACGATGTCGTGTTTGCGCAAGCCCGGTGATGTTCTCCTGAAAATATATGAATCGCTTAATAGCTGCTGGAATCAGATGGCAGACAAAAGATGGTAGCAAATAAAGTGTTCGGCAACGAGGGCACTGCCGTCAGAGGAAGCTTTACTTGCGTGACGGCACGACCGATGTTGTTATTCAGCATCGGTCGTGCCGTAATGCTGGAAAAACAAGTTTTGTGCCTAACGCGGGAGGTTGATAGGGTCATTATTTACAATAACAGCACTCTCCCTGAGATGCTGAATACTTCATCTATCATCTGTGCAGAGGGATTTACTCATCAGTGTCTGCTGCTGCTGCTCCTTCACAGTGAGAGCTGATAGCAATCATGTCAAATCCAGCTGGCTTTAGAACATATGTTTGTTAAGGCATGTTGATACTCTCTGTAGCAGCGTCTCACAAACTTTCTTCTTTTTTTTTTATGTGACCAAATCTAAAATAGGCCTTTTGTTTATGTGAAAAAGGTGAATATGTGAGTACATGAACGTTCCTGACCATGTTTACTGCCAGCTCCACGTCACCTTATATAATCTTGAATAGGTAAACGAACCATGGTGGAGAGATTAAGGTTTTTATTAAAGGTGTTATGCTGATATCATTCTCGGATAAAAGACTCCAATTTGATTTGGCGACCTTAAATAAAACCTTCTGCAAAGGCATTCCTTTGGGAAAGGAGATATCCTCTGACATAATCAATCATATGTGCCACTCTCCTGTGTATCCTTATCTTCAGGTGGTCAGCGATTTGACATCTGCCTTCAATCTTACACACATTTGCTCGCTGCTTGATTTATGCAACATAAATCAGCTGAATCTTCAAACAGACTTGGGAATGTTAGCTGAAAAAAGAACTGATTGAGTTAAAAGACCTTGACTCAAAAGGCGGAGTTCTGCCGCTGCTTTGTTGTAAGGTTTACTACGGGGTGGTTATTTCCCATTTAGTTATATTCTATTATGTTACGTTCCAAAAGCACAAACATTTAAAATGGCCAGTGGAACGTCTAATATTTCTCGACTCTAAACCAAAGCACATTCATCACGTTGACACCTCAATGATCACATTAAACAACCTCATTATTTGCACATAGTGATGTAGCATCTATTTAAATTTAGAAATATCAAGACAGTAAAACGTAATTTATTGCAACGCTGTACATTGTGACACATTGCATGTCTCACTGAAATGAGAATGCCTTCTCCATGAAAGCATGAGAAAGGAGGATTTCGCTTACAGTCTGGCCACCGAGAGTGTGTTAGCTCCCATTAGCCAATGGTGCCGCTGCGTCGCGCACCATTAGCATCACCTGGTGTCGACCAGGCCCTCATCCAAAGGCGGAGTGGGAGCTGCCATTTGTTACTCTGGTGCCAAGTCTCAGCCTCTTTTATGCTTTCTATCCGTAGTCTTATGAATAAGTCATATCATCGCGAGCAGCAGACAGTGTTCTGTGCGGCACATGTGTTTGTAACGTCACTATCTTAAAGAGTGCAGCAAGCGGCAAACACAATGGAGAGGAATCCTGGATGCACGAATGGTGGGCTAAAACCAGCCATTGTTCACTCTCTGAGGAGCCGAGATTATAGGTTGCAATAGGTGCTTAAAAAAAGATTGCGCTTATCCCGGTGAATTGTCAGTAAATAATAAATAACGAATTCATTGATTCCTTTCTTCAGGGGTCCTTTGCTTTGAAGCAAGGTGGGCTTTGAAACTGTTGGCATCAGAGAGAACTTTGCCAGGTAGCTGCCTAATTACACTTCCAAGGCCTGGCTGTCTGATTTCAGTTTTTAACTATCACAAAAGCTGCAGTCTGCCCTGCGAGGCACACGTGTCCTTTTTTTAAAAATCATAGTAGCCTAGTGATTAATAACACTTTTGTTTGCCAACGTATTATTTTTACCGGAGCCCGTGACTACACAAATAAAGCAGAGCAAAGAAGTAGTTTTTTTGAAGTATAAAAGTGACAAGTACAGTTTAGATGGTGGTGGTTTATAGTGTTGATGTTGAATATGCAGAGGGTGAGAAGTAGGATGATTAATGTTTGAACTCAGATCCCGTGCAGAAGAAAACATTTGATCAATATCAGTTTCAGTTGTTCTTAAAACAATTATAGAATACACATTACGGTCTCTGCACTCTTTCTTTTTTTTCTATATACCCTGAAATCTAATCATATCCCACTCTTTCAATCCGCCCATGTCGAATCATTCAAAAAGGAAATTACACTAGTGCTTCCCTTATCTCTGACAGGACTCCCCTCAACAAAATAGAATGAGAGAATTCCCAGTATCCTCTCTGGGTAATGAAGAGTTTCTGAGTTTACAGATTGCCAGAGTGACTACTGGACTAATAATGTGTGCATTATGGCGCAGTGTATCGGTGTTGTGAGATATATGTATCTCAACAAGTAATCATCAGGCGACACTTGAAAGGAGAAGGTCTTTATGGAACATTGCCAATTATATTTAATTGTATGTAACACCTTGCCTTCTCGAAGCAAAAACAGGAGGAAAGTTATTGCGGCTCTGCATAGATTACATATGATACGGAGGCTGTAAAGCGACAATAATCCGATATAATTACATGCGGATGAGTTATTACGTGTGTGTGTGTGTGTTTGCACATGCTTTAGATAACGCGTTAGGCAAAAGACGAGGTGCAGACAAACAGAGCATTGCCGACCGAATGAGGGCAAGCTTTAGGACATTGGGGGAAGTGTTTGCGACCGGAGTACTGCACCGAAACGTTGGGGTTACAAAGGGCGCAATCATATGTATGCGGAAACGTACACCATTTAACATAAATATACATGCGCGCGCAGGCGTGCACACAGACACACAAGCAGCATCGCACTGGAGCGCGAGCGAAGCGTGTCCTCTCGCAAATGAATGAACCAGCAAATATGTCAGCGTGCACGCATCAATGTCTTCCGCAGGTCCAAGTTAACTCACGCCTCCTGGCCGTCGTAAAAAGAGACGAGTGACTGCAGCGTCTCTGAGACGAGGCGGAGCAATGGCGAGAAAACGAGAGAAGCTGCGTTTCACAATGGCGCCAGACATTCTGAAACAAGCGAGCGTCCTTGACTTTCTCTTGACATTGGCCAATTCAAGTCTGAGTCATGCTAATGTGAGCGCTCGTGAGCGTAGCAGTGTGGGTGTGTTTAATCTCCCGAGCAGTTAAGACTAGTGGTGTAAACAGGCCGCCTGGCAACATCTGTTTCTTTATGATCCCTGGTTCGATTGTGTCTCACTTACCACCTCCTCTCGCTTCCTCCTTAATGGCCGCTCTCCAGGGACAACTCTGAAACTGAAGCCTTACTTTTAAAAGAACTAAATTGTCCGACACAATAAACCATGGGAGACCATAAAAAGGCTTAAACTGCCTCCCGCTATACCCAACCTGGCTTTCCGGTTCATCCCTGAAGCGGTAATTGATAAGTAAGAGGGCCACATGTGGAAAAGCGTCTTAGTTAACATTGCGAGGGTGTTGTGCCTCTGCACCTGCATTATTTAGAATTTGTGCGTGGGATGACTCGACTGTTTTAAGACTCAACTCTAGCAGTCTGTCGTGTACAACCCCCTCAATCTCCCTCCCTCTTCCTCATCACATGTCTCGTATTTCACTCACGGATCTCTTGGATCTCCCCACATGCCCTCTGTACCACCTACAGTCTCCCTGTTTAATCTATCATTTAAGAGCCTTAGTTACACTCTGGCCTGTTAAGAAAGAAGCACCGCGCCCGATCCTTCTCCCTGGCAAGTGTGGTTTTTACTAGAGGGAGACAAGTCTTCTGTAATCTCTCACCCTTTCTGGAGGTGCCGGGTTAAGTAGGTTAGCATTGATTTGGCATTTTAGAGTGCGGAAACAGGAGACATTAAAAGCTCACTAGTATGCTACATATTAAGATTTGATTCCTTCAGAGCAAGGCTTATTGCAGACTGAGGAGCAGGGGGGGGTGTGGAAGTCCTGCAGCAGTGAAAGAGGAGCCGCGTATCAAGGTGTTGCTGATTATCCTGTTCTCATGTCAAATGGATTTGCAGCTTTCAAGCGCTATTCCTCTTAATATGCATGCGCGCGTGTTTGTGTGCGTTTGTCTGTGTGCGTGTGTGTGTGGAGTTAACATCTGCGTCTTCATCGCTAAGAGGCCTTACCAGCTCGCGTGTTTCCGCCACGACGGACGGGGCCCAAGTTGTTTTCCCAGCGTGCTGCTGAGCCCGTCACATCAACATGAAATGTTGATAGTACGGCAATCCGGAAGTCGAAGGCTGTTTGGTTTGCGCGCTCCTCAGACGCTCCTCTGCTCATTGATTTCTGCTTTGGGTTTTTGAGGGTTTGGATTTCCTAACGATTTAACTGCGGTTCTTTTCCGCTTTGACCAGAACGAGTGTACCCTTGGGATGTTACTGTATGCTCCATCTGTTTGGTCCTATCTCTGCTGCAGTGAGACTCACCCGTGCACCGTGAAATACAGAAACGTTCACACATTCTCACAATGGACATCACATCGAGCGGCGTTTTTTTATTCCAATACAGATGAAAACTGTCTGCTAAACATGTCTAGAAAGCAAACAAATTCTGAATTCATGCCCGTCAGTTGTTCACAACACTTCCGGATCAAAATGCTAATATCCAAATACGAGGCATTTTGCAAACGTATAGGTCTTAAGAAGTCCCATTAATGTGACTGCATTTCATAAAAGCCTGCTGATGTGTTTTGATGATGGCAGATATGTCATCCGAGTCGACGGAGAAATTTGGTGTCTGGGAGACGGGGGACTAATTGACACAGCTGCATGAGTCGCCTGATAATTGCACCTGACTCTATCAACAAACACAAAGACAAGGTGCTGCGTGGGAGGATAATGGTAGTAGACTTCAGAGCATTAATGGCAGCTCTGTAACTTTGTACACAGAGTGCTTCGCTATCGCTGTAATCGGCGCGTCGTGTCTCTCACACAATCCGCGTCCATTAACAGCTGCGATTTGAGGTGACTGTGGATTATTGACTTGAAGGTAATCAGTATTTTTTTTATCATCCACGTAGTAATCATCGTGTGGCACACAATAGCCAAATAGCCCCTTTTAGCTGACACAACCTCTGTATGAGACCAAAGAGCTTTCTTTTATTTTTTTCTTCTTTGTGCTATTAGCTGAGCGACAAAGGGGTCTGATATAAGTCGGTCTGCTTTTGTAATGGCTTGTCGCCAGAGGGACACGGGTTTGTTCATTGGAAATCTTAAACAAAGCACAAGGTCTTTTGGCCCCGTCTGATTTGGGAGTGGGGACAGCGGGATTGGCTATTATCTTGGGGTGTGCTGCCGCTGAGGAGCGTTGGGAAGCTACAGCCGGACCCCAGGTGCACTGGCGTACACAGAGGAAATTGAGCAAACAGGAGATAAGTGAGATGGAGTGCTATTTCTCTCTCTGTAGGACCGCGTCACGGAACCATCCCTCACTATTAGGTTTCCCCTCCTCTCGTCTCCTGGCCTCTCCCTCCCACTCCTGTTTCGTCGCCTTCCCTCTCCTCTGCTATCTTAAACATGGGGCCAAACATCAGTCCCCGATGAAGTGTTGTGGCGAAGGACAGCTTGTGAGTTTTTTTTTGATTCGCGCTTCATACATGGCATCAGATTTCATTTCCGTGAGACATCAACCTAATCAAAAGCTAGCACTTGCTATAATGCTGTGCAACGCAGACTATAAATATGTCATTTTGAAGTGCAGGTGGGCGGTGGCGACGGGAAAGGCATTTACTGTCTGTGCTGCAGCTCTGTGCTCGAGGCGAGTGAATAAACAGACTGTGGGCAGTACGGAAATGTAGCAGATAGACAAGTCAGAGTGCAAGATAGGTCACATTACGTTGGTCCGCCTCCGTCTAGCCTGAACCGAACGTTATTAGAGCCAACAAAGACAAAAACGTGGACAACATCCATGTCAGCTGGCCGAGGTATAACATCCCCCAAATCCCCAAATCCCCAACCCACCCACCCAGAGGAGATGGCGGCGACAGGGACACCGGATGAGGGCTGGCCTGTGGTGGTCACTGCTGAGCTGTAGTGGCAGGCTCCAGATGTGGAAGGGCCCGGGGCCCTCAAGCATCATATCCCCACCCATCATATCATATCTCCCCCGCCCCCAGCCGAGAGTGGGTGGAACGACGAAAGGGCGTGTTCGCTGCTGGCTTGAATACGATCACTTAGATGGAATAGAAAGAGAGATGGTGGCATGCATCACAACGTATTGCGTCTCCTCTTGAGAGGAAATGTGGGGGCAGTTAATGACTTGTGCGCTTGAGAGCTCCGACGCGGACGTGTTTCTCTTTGTGGCAGTGCAACAAAAAAAAAAAGAAGAAGAAGAAAAGAATGAGAGTTGCGAAAAAAAGTGAGAGTTTGATGAGTCTCAATGAAATAAGAGCACTGTACCTAGTGTACTGAGGAAACGCTTACATAAAGACGGATGTGAAAGATGTCAGCGTGTTGCATCACACAGGTGGCCAGCCAACCTTTACTTTTGTGCCAATGATTAAAAAAAATCTTGCTGCCAGCCATCTATTTTCTCTCGTTGCCAGTCTCTGTTCTGTTAGCCTCATTAAAAATAATTTCAATGAAATAAACCAGAAGACGGCTTTGTGTTCACCGACCTGGAGGGAATCTTAACTTCCCCATTCTCCTGTGTGTTAAATGCACCATGGGAAATATTGTGTCATCTCGCCGAAAATGGATACACGCGCCTTTCCTCGGCAGTCACGTCAACTCATTTCGCTTGTGCATGGGTGACATTACCATGAAAACACTGAGCAAGTGGGAGGCCACTCGGTCTGCACCGACATGTGTTCAGAGCGATGACAGACGTATGTGAATGCCACATCCACATCTCAACATTTTCCATCCATCACAACATTATCAGCCGCTCATCCGGGGTCATGTCGTGGCAGCAGACCCAGTAGGCCGACCCAGGCTTCCCTTTCACCCGCAACATTTTCCAGCTCATTCTGAGGGGATCCCGAGGCGTTCCAGGGCCAGCTGGAAGATATAATCCCTCCAGCATGTTCTGGGTCTTCCCCGGGGGCCTCCTCTCAGTTGGGCGTGCCCAGAAAACCTCCAGTGGGAGGCGCCCAGGAGGTATCCTGATTAGATGCCCGAACCACGTCAGCTGACTCCTTTGGACACGAAGGAGTAGCGCCTCAACTCCAACTCCTTCCTGATGTCCGAGCTCCTTACCTAATCTCTAAGGCTGACCCAGAGTTCGTGACTATAGGTGAGGGTCGGAACGTAGACCGCCCGGTAAATTGAGAGCTTCGCCTTCCAGCTCAGCTCCCTCTTCCCCAAGACGGTCCGGTGCAGCGTCTCTTTTACTGCTGCAGCCGCACCGATCCGCCTGTCGATCTCCCGCTCCATCTTACCCTTACTCCCGAGATACCCCCGAGATACTTGAACTCCTTAGCTTGGGGTAGGCACTCTGTCCCCGCCTGGAGGAAACAATCCACCGCTTTCTGGCAGAGCACCATGGCCTCAGATTTGGAGGTGCTGACTCTCATTCCCTGCCGCTTCAAACTCGCCCCAGTGAATGCCGGAGGTCACGGTCCGAGGAAGCCAACGGGACCGCATCATCTGCGACCCCCGAACCTGACGTTCCTCACTGTCTCTCTGTCTGTGAAAGTCACAAACAGGACCGGTAATAAAGGGCAGCCCTGGCGGAGGCCAACACCCACCGGGAACATGTCTGACTTAATGCCGAGAATACGAACGCAGCTCCAACTGCTGTCGTACAGAGACCGGATAGCTTGTTTGTTTTTTTGTCTTGTGAAATTAATCACATTTTCAACCTGACAGCAAATATCATGTTCTTACATCACACATTCCCACACTCTTACGCATGTAGCGCCGTTGCTATCCAAAAAAATAGATCGATAGGAAGGGGGGGGAATCAGCAACCGTACATTTCTATTCTTTTATGCACTTTTTTTTTTTCCCACCTGACTCTCACTTTGTCATTTTGTGTCAGCACTCGCATAATTTAATAGCTCCTGGAAGTTGTTATGCCCATAATATAATGGAAAAATCTTCATTGGTTATTGGTCAGTAAAAAAGAGGCTCCTCCCACTAGCAAAGATATCTCAGAGGGACTGACCTTTGCAGTATTACCTAGTCACCTAGGGATTAAGGAGCTACTTGGTCCCGGTTTATTAAGTGCTTCTTTGTGCTGATTGTCTAGTATGCTCGCTCCTTATTCTTAAAATTGCAATTACATGCGACCACGTTCTGAAGTGCACTCTATGTATAAGAGATAGGGATAAGATCACTCCAGTATGTAAATGATTGATGATCAGCAATACTCCGCAAATGTTCTATTCATGAGGGCGCTATCGGAGGGAATTACAGCAGCGCTGATAATTCCTGACGAATCCTTGAACGAAGGTGAGCGTGAACGAACTTACACACGGGAGACTTTGTATACGTCCTTGTGTGTGATCCATCCGCGAGGAGGCTTGCAGTCGTCTTCTCTTTCAGGCCAAATTTACGTTTGTGTTGATTCTTCTACACTTCTACGAGAATGGCAACCCACCTGCTACAAAAGCCTGAGCAGCTTATCCCTCATTACATGTGTGTGTGTAATAAGGGAGATTAGGTAAAAGCTCATCAAAAGCATAAATATATGCTCTCGCTGAGTGTGTAGAAAAACCATCTCGAGCCAATCAGCTCAACGAGTTACAACGAGACAGGCAAATATTTAGAGGCCTATGGTTTATTGCTTCACCATTATTGTAAGCAGACACCCAGCTGGTCTTGCAGATGAGCCTGTGTGTGTGTGTGTGTGTGTGTGTATATGTGTGTGTGTGTGTGTGTGTGCGTGTGTGTGTGTGTGTGTGTGTGTACGTGTAAGTGTTTAGGTGTGTGTCTGAGAGAGTTAAAGACCAAGTAAGCTGTTGAGAAAGTAGCATCGGAAGTAGCCAATATCATCCCCCTGGAGATGTTCTCCTGTGCAAATATTAATGTTGCCATCTTGTGAAGTTGTTATTGAATCACAAAGAGAGGTGAGGGCTGGGGGACGGAGAGAAACGGAAGATAAAGAAGCTGGAGAGTGAGAAGCTTATTCTCTTTTCATTTGGTCCTGAGCGGTGATTCTGTGGCTCCGATCGATGCCGGGTAATAAATAAATAAAGCAAGCGTAATGTGAGTGTGTTTCTTTTAGATTAGCACACATTAGATTAGAGTGAGGCCTCGCCATATCTAAATGTGAGGAGAGAGAGAGAGAGAGAGAAACAATATCTGCACTTTCTCCTGATAATGGGGGGTTTATTCCAGTAAATAGAGCAAATTCGCTCTAGTTTTTTCCTCCTCTGTGCTGAAGCTGATATTTTGTAAGGAGTCACTGGCAGTCTGCAGCACTTTTGCCGGCCAAATACACAGCGCGGTGTTCGGTGCTGGTGTGAATGCTAAAAACACATTCGCCGGGTGAGCATTTGTTCATGAATACTATTTACTGACATTATGATCCCTCAGCACTTGCATGGGGCTTTCTGAAACTCATGAGGATGCAGGGAAACTTGATTTTCATCTCATGCTCCACACGTTTTGTATTTATTTTATTTTTTTAACCAAGGCAACGGTCCAATTATCGGCAGCGGGAAGTAGCGAAGGAGAAGCAGAATTGCGAGTATCGGAATACAATTTATGAATCATTAAGAGAGAGGGTGCATTAATATTTCATAGCCCTTAGACCACCAACAACTGTTGGAGTGGATTCAGTAAACAGCCGCGTTGTGCACTCTCACACACAGCTGTGCGTGCGCAGCGGCGGCAGCCTCTACTGCATTTATGCAGCACTGGTAGGATTCATGCACAACCGCACCCTGCACCATAATGTAAAAACACATATGCTTAGCCTCTCTCTCTCTCGCACACACACACACACACACACAAGCACACACAATAAATACACACTCAAATTCCTCTGGAGGAATTTTAATTGCTGTCTGTGGGGGTGACACAGTGGGAAATCTGAAATCAACCCCCCCAGTCTTCCTCACCCTCACCCTAATCCTCCTCCCCTCATTGGCTTCAACTCCAAAATGCTCTCCCCTCAACCCTTGGGCATAATTACTCCTCTATCTACAGACAGAGTATTGGTTTCCTCTAACTAAAGAGCAGCAGGCTCCTGCTTCCTCCTATCACTCTAGACCTTAGCTGGGTCGCATCCCCTAATCACCCACTAAAAGCCTGGGACTATATCAAAGGGGATGTGTGCGTGTGTGCGTGTGTGTGTGTGTGTGTGTGTGCGTGTGCCAAGATGTGTGTGTGTGTGTGTGTGTGTCTGTTCGCACAGTTGCGTATGGGCGTGCGCACACGTTTCCACCTCACACTGTATTGTGCGTCAGATCAAAGCCACGAACCCCTCTGGGCTTGACACACTCTTGCGAGGCTGGCGCAGCTTCGGAGCCCGGTAATTCTGCTGATACTGTATGCTGCTATTAAATTTTTTTTTTAAATGAACAGGGAAAAAAAAAGTTAAGTGGGGGAGTTGTCTTTTTTGCACAACAGGGGATCACAGAATCCTCCCGTTGTTCGGCGCAGGTGGCGCGTATGGGTGTGTGTTGACAGGATAGGGGCTAGAGTGGAGGCGGGTAGGAAAGTGATAAGGGTTCAGTTACAGATCTCACGTCTCGTGTTCCTTTCCTGAACCCCCCCCCCCCCCCCCCCCCCCCCCCCCACCCCAGAGAGGACGTTGGGGTTTTCTTAAGGGGCTGTGCACAGTGAGAGCTTTGCTGACGGCCAATGCTAAACCCATGCCCCCTCATAAAGGAATGCAATAAAACAACCCATACAGCATATATGCCCCGCAGGGAATACAATAGCTGAACAGAATGTACAACAAGGGCCCCAGACTTATTTAGATTTCACAGCAAAAGTGTGAATGTGTTTTTCTTTCACCTCATCTCTGTGTTTGTGTTCTCAGCTTTTTTCCCCTATTCTTTTGGGAACATTTGTCAGGTTGAGAAAGTTGTGAGATCACGCGGGGATTGTTTAGGTGCTGCTGCTGCTGCTGCTGCTGCTTGCCGGTGGTGACGATAATCTCAGGGGAGCCGACCGAATGAATATTCTCTCTGTTCCTGGCAACTCTATTCATCTTGACCAGTGGTCTCGGGTGTTGGAGCGAAGTGGAGCGTCATATTTGGGGAGATGAAGGGCGTCTTTCTGTTTCGGTCCCCCGACCTCAGAGGGGTGGTGGAGGGAGAGAATGGAGAGAAGGGGGCAAAATCAAGAGCAGGGGATCTTTGAGGTAGCGGGTCAGGCCACACAAGAGGGAGGCGTTCTCCGTCTTCTGCCCCCCTCTCTCTCTCTCTCTCTCTCTCTCTTTCTTGCTCTCCCTTATTCATTTTTTCCTCCTTTGTTCCTTATCCACAGGAGAGTTGGGGCTTATGGAATAACTAAGGTGGACTTTTGGCAGGGGTCTCTGTGGGAGGACAGGTATGAGGAGGGGGGAACGCCTCTCTAAATCAATCTCTCGATCTCTCTCTCTCTCTCCCCTTCGCTTTCCTTTCTTAACACTCCCCGGCTTTAGCATGGGAGCCTCATGAATAATGAAGCGAACCGTGACCTTTGCGGTGCGGGTTCAGGCCTGCTCTGGCATCCTTCTGATCTGATGAGCGCTTTTGATCCAAACCCACCCCGGAGCACTACGAGACTCGGAGAGGTAAAAAGCATCCGATAGACTGTGCTGTACTCAGATTGCCACTTTGATCCCAAAAGAAATGACCATATTTACCTGAAAGTGAATCCTCAAAAGTAGCAGCTGTGTTGCAGTAAAAGAGGGGGGAAAAACAAAATCTCCAAAGAAGCTTTAAACCACGACACCATTCCTTACGATATGACTTGGAACAAAGTTTGTTGGTTTTCTGCGCCTCTGAATTGGTGGCGCGGCGCTAATATGACAACCGCCTTGCACCTCTATGTGACGTGTTATAGCAGCATACTGTGAAGATAAACTAAAGTCTCACACATCTTTTACTTCGGCATCCAACAGGATGCCTTTGTTCACAGCTGTCAGAGTCTGGGAATAGAGTGACGAATAAATTCACAGGGTTAAAATACTTCTGTAGAGCTCCATCATTGTGCATCACCCCGGCCTAACCCTCCACTCTGCATGATATAACTGACAGTCGAGTCAAACCTCTTCGTCTTCCACGGCGCACACCTTCCCCCCCCCCCCCCCCCCCCCCGTTACCAGTCCCTCCACAGGTAGGACTTAAAGAACATGCTCACACGTCAGGGCAAAAAGGTGAGTAAAAGGGAAAAGGACTTCTCACACACACCCCGGCGGGGAGATTAAAACAAGATGTTACCTCTGAAAAACACTAATCACACGAAACACCGCTCGCCTCGGCGACGGAGTCCCAAGATGTGGGAGATATAAAAAAGTCATGAAGAGTCGATCCCCTCAGTTAAGCCGGGGGCCGGGTCGAGCGGAGGTGTGGGAGAGAGAGAGCATATAGCGATGGATGGGGAGAAGCCTTTAAGTGTTCCTGCCAAGCAGAGCGTGGCGTAGGGTCAGGAGTGCCCCCCATGCAAGAGTGCACAGGAGAGGAGAAAGCTCCACCGCTTTAAGAGTTAAAAATAAATAAAATCCCTGATTCTAGACGGATTCTCATAACGCAGCAGCTGACACGAGTTCAGAGCAATGCAGAATTGTGATTAGGCCCAACGATGGGGTCAAAATAACAGATCATCCAAAGAATTCAACATCACATTTTGCGATATTAGCCGAGAGGTTTTTTCGCGCGAGAGAAAAAAGCTTCCTTCGTGTGTTGACGGGTGCCATCTGGATTTTGCGGCATGTTTTCTGATATAACCGGTGATGTTGTGGCAGCAGTAGCTGGGGGACTGTTTGAGCTCCAAGATTGTTAGGGGTGTTACCAACCTTGGAGAAACAGGACTGATGAGTCATTGTGCTCCAGATGGGTTCATTCTCTCCCACTCTCCTTTCCATTTAAAACACAGAGAGGGGAGTGAAAGAGATAAAGTGAGACAGTCCACCACCTGTGTTTCTCTTCTTCCCAAATTGTACTAAGTAATCAATTGTAGTGAAACAAGTCAGGAGGGTGGTAATTTGACAGATGGAGAGAGGGCAGACAAACCAAGCTGAGAAACTCTGTGGGGGCTATAGAATTAAAGGTGTGTTTGCAATGGAGCTATTGCAGTAAAAGCTCCAGTTTAAAAGCTCTGATATTAAACACCTTTACAGGACAATCCTGGACTCTTTCTTAGAAATACAATGTTTGTTTGTAGTACATAGGGGCTGTCACGGTGAAGGAATTTCCCCCACGGTCATAATGATTGGCTTAATCATTTAAAAAGAAAAAATCCGTACGCAAATTAATTCACTAAATGTATCCTCTTATTTAGCCTCTCATTTAGACTATTTTTAGCCTCTTATTTGGCAGCCCAAATTGTTAAACTGATTTTTAAATGACAGACAAACTAAAAGTATATTTCCCTCACAAGGTAGAAGACAGGGCTTGCAGCACTCTCCCCCATTGTGTTTTGGACGGCATGTTAAAAAGTGACAAAAAAATCAAAACGGAAGAAGAAAAAAATTGTACACAAAGTGTTTGTTGCTTGCCGATTGGCTTGTGTATTGCGGTTATTGCGACAGCACGAGTATTACTCTCATAAGCTGGTACATATAAACCCCTCGCCATTCACAAATGGGATCAAAGGCCCGTTGGAGTTGAACATAGTGCCCAGTAAGTGTTGCCGACCCTCAGTAAATGAGTGACAATTTACTTGTGTTGTTGTTGCTGCTGCTGAGCCCTGTGATCATGTTCAAATGCAGGGAAATGGAGGGGAGCAAATGGGTTTGAGGAGAAAAAGATAGCTCTCAGATCTCCACCGCGCCGCTCACAGCTGAATCCACCGGCCACTGAGCAGAAACAGATGCTCATTGCTACTGTAACGTGCCATCTGTAATTTTCGTTCTGCAGGTGCGTGTTCGCTGGAAAATGGCAGCAGTGACATTCGCACCCGCTCTTCCAAAGTGCGATTGAAATGGGAGCGCGAGACGACCGTTCGAATGTGCGGCGCGACGCAGACGGAAATTTCAGGTGGACGCTAATTGTCAAGTTCAAGTCGAGTCATCTTCATTTTTACAGCCCGATATCACAGATTTGCTCCAAGGTTGTTGTTTTTCTTGCTGTTGTTTCGATTTAGCTTTGCTGCTCCGTGTGAATGAAAGACTTTCTCAAGAGTGAAAGTTTTATTTCTAAGCCAATAATTATTCTCTGAGATGCCTGGAAGTCCGTTCGTTAAGGACAAGAAAAAAAATGAAAAAAAACAGGGAGATTTACAGGGAGAAAAATGTTTTTTTACATTTAATGACTCGCCTGTTTGCTGTGCTCAACACTATGCTCCATATGCGCCCACTCCATTCCCTCCTTGTCTGTCCACTCCTCGAGTTTAGATCCTAGAGAGACAATTTGTGCAGTCCATTAAGGGCTGATGAATTGGATTCAGACCAGCCAACTGGTGTGAACTGAGGGTCTAAGCACACAAGCTGACAGCAACCCCCCCCACTCCGCACACACCTTTTCATCTCGGTGAATAGCGTTGGCTCGTGTTACAGTAGGCTAACTCATCAACATGGTCCAGAGCTCACGGCTGTATTTACAAAAGAGCCACAATAGGAAAATTGGCTGTCTATCAACTGGCATCTACATGCTGTACTCAGGGCTACGCAGGGAGCGGGCTGTACTTTGAAGAGACATGAGACACTTATATCTCATCAATGTGGTACTGAATGACGGGGGTGTCTCAAAGAGACACGACCGCAGACGACCAGAGGGTGAGTCATGTCGCTAAACTGTATTATGATCTCGTACATCCAGCGAGCAGCTTTTAATCAGAAGCACGAGGACCCGCTTGGTACTTTTGATGCTTTAGTCTTAGCACAGCGTGCAATAAGGGGAATAGATAGTAAGAGGAAAGAAAGAAAAAAAAAGTGCTTCCCTCCGTCGCACATTTTTATTCTGTTTTCTCTTTTGAGGCCTGAGTTATTTCAACAAGCCGTCATTTTCTTCCGAAAACTGAAAACCCACATCCACATGCAACTGCTCATGCCCTGAGCCGGCGTTAAGACATGCAATGATTTGACGCCCCGCATTGACTTATTCAAACCACAGTCGTTTTGGTTCAGAGTTATCTGAATTACTAATTTGTTGATATAGTTGAGGTATTAGAATTCAGATCTGAGACGTGGGATACCCTTTTAAAGCGCTCAATGCTAATGAATTGGACATGCATGATGAATACTGAGTAAACTCCCCTTGGCTCTTAAAACTCTCATTTAAACCAAACACTATCTATATATATATTGAAATACTGTTTGCCAAAGCAGCACATTGCAGCAACCAATGGAAAAACTATCCACAGTTAATGTTGTTTTCAACACAGTCTGATGAATACATCTTAATTACAGACTAGAAAACTAGAATGACTTGCCGTGTTAATAGTTCTGCTCCGGGTCATCGGTAACATTTCCGTACAGCGTGAACCTTTCGCTTTACACTCTCAAAAGTGTGTGCAATTGTAGCGCCATTGAAAAGCCAGCGCTCAAGTGCCCAGCCAGTCCACGTGATGAAAGAGTGACACGTGATGAAAGAGTGAGCGCTGAACGTACATATATATATATACGTGCAGGCGATGTGTGTCGCGAACCGAAATGAATCGCGATGAATGTCAAACGAGGGCAGCGCTAAGGAAAGTTGGTCATGAACATTTTCAAGGCAAGTCAAAAGATTGGTTTTGACATTGTCAAACCTACTGCGAGTGTGATGCAATCAGCCAGAAAGTGTCTTGAGCACTCTACCCGAGACATTAAATATGCATTCCCCCACTCATCATCTACTCATTCAAAGAGAAAGTGGAAGCCATTGGGCACTTAATGGGATACTTATCACAGTTACTCTGATAGGCCCAATGCTTATCTTGCTATTTAACATTGGCTGAATCACGCTGCATAGTTTTTCTTCAACACTAGGATGAAACATCTTCTTTGGGTCTGTGTGTGTGAAAGTGCAAACGTATTGTTTTGTATTCTTTTCTGTCTTCATTTAAAGAGAACAACTCATTTTCCTGTGAAAGTGAGATACTAGTGTTGTTGCTATTGGCATCCAAATGAGCTTGTTTACACTATTTCCCAGCACCACCACTTACACAGATGATTTCTTTTCAAAGTGTTTCATGGGAATGGCTTTGTGCTGCGCTGTCAAAATATTAAATTTTACTTCGAACACGAGAACTTATGCTTAAGTACACAAAGTATTCATTTTCCTTGTACACACATTTAATAATAGATGAAAGGCATTTCATTAAGCGCGGTGTGTTTAACTTGACTGTGAACGCTGTGATTGACTCCCCTTTCTTTTGCTCCCTGTTTCTTGTCACAGAGCCGAGACATTTTTGCGATCACATTCGGGCCCGTATCTCGTCACACTTGCAAATCCATTTTTTAAAGGTTAGACATTAATGGCAGAAATCCCCTCCTTCCTCCTCCTCACCCTCCCACTTCTCAGATATGAGATTACACATTTCACCCTGAGCAACAGACAGAAACTAATCCCCGGAGTTTTGATATTGGGCATTTAACAGGCCTCTGTAAAATAAAATCCAGCTCCAGTTTGGCGCTAAGCCACACACAGATGCGCACGCTCTTGGCCCACTAATACAGCATCTCCCTGATCAAATGGACCGGCCCGGCCCGGCTTCAGCAACATGGTAACTGGCCTCTTGCTGGGAAAGAGATTTAACGTGTCAACGATGATCGATGGCCGTCTAGTCGTTGGACAGGGGACTTGAGATTGATTGGCCAAACTCGCTGTTCAAACACTGCCTCCTCCAAATGGCAGCGAGGCTTGAACAGGAAGAGAAAACATAGATTCAATAGTCTTTATTCACACAAAACATGGGCACGGGCATTCTGCCTGGCTAACAATAAAAGGTTGCCAAGATTAGCAATTCAACTACAGTTGTTGCCTCCACGTGTACAGTATGAGAGCCACACTCCTCATTTAAGACTAGGAATATGTTTCAATGTGCTGTCCCATGTGTAAGACACCTATTACAAGTGCCCTTGCAGAGAGAGCCGTGGCTCCTAGAAGGGGACTTACGAGATCTGTACTCACTCCTCAATCCAATTCACCTCAGGATGAGATGGCGTGTTCACAAGAGCCTGTAAGACCTTACGGGGGGGCTCGTATTCACCTTCCAATATCACCAATATTACTAACATTAGCACATCGCTCCTCTGGCTAAAAGAGGTCCCTTCATCTCCAGCGCTAGTGATGGATAACATCTGTTATAGGCACAACTTTTATCTCCTCATGCCCCCACAGAATCTGCCTTCATTGATTCAGCGCTGAAGTGGTACTCGAGTTAATTCCGGTCGTCATCATCTCATTCTGGCGGTGATACAGAGAATGATTCCCACCATTTAGGAACAAAGACATCATTTAATGTCTTGCTCAGTAGGTTATTGTATCATATGCTTGGATGATGTGATTTGATTGAAACTCTTTGCACTTACAAAGGCTAAAGCAGTGGTACAAAGGGTGATAAAAAGAGAAACAATAATTATTATAAATTCATTTTCTGATTATTTTCCTGATTCTATTGTTTTAAAATCTCAGTCAGTCAATATTCTTAGCCCAAGGTGACATTTTCAAATTTGCTGATTTATCAGACCAACAGTCCAAAACCCAAAGATAATCAGTTTATGATTATATATTTTAAAAAAACACCAAAATCCTCACACTTGAGAAGCTATCAGACGCAGATTTGCAATTCTGATGAAATACAAACCCTTAATTTGATTTGGTTTGGTTGTTTGTTTGTTTATAATGTGATTTCTTATCAGTTTATGCATCAGCTGACCTAATTGCATCACATAATATTTCAGGTAGACTTTTGATCAAATTTAAAACCAATATAGATTTGGTTTTAACCAGACATGGACCTACTGTACCATTTAATGACCTGAAACTTGATTAGAACCAAATTACACTTTTATAGCAAGTAAAACGTGTTACTACAGTGTGTAAGTAAGGAAAATAAGGAAAATAAATATTAAGACATAACTGGAATAGATAAAACATTAATATCCTGATCCAACTTTACACCAAACACCGACTGCTTCTGGTGGTTGTGTTACATTGTGTTTTCAGTCTCTCATAGGAGACCTCCACAAGCAATAACCCTTCTCTAACATGATGCCATAACTCTATTCCCCACATCCCTTTATCTTTATTTGAGGCATCTTTTGTGAGCCAGAACAGCAGTTCATTTTCAGATTTATTTGACATTGTAAACTTGTTTCTGTAAAAGCATCTTAAGATAAGTCGATTTAAAAAAGAATTGGCAGTGCGTTCGATAAAAATGCGGCTTGCACGGTAACATTATTTCGGTAATGGACACAAACAAAAGTGATGCTGCTATTCTACTGGAAGAAAAGCCAACAAAAGTATGGCTGTCTGACAGTATTTTCTGGACTGGAATCTGTGTGACACATCTAACACCAAGTTATCAAAAGGCAAAGGTGCAATCTAACAGAAGGTTCGTGGTCGAAAATGAAAACACTATTGCACCTCGGTGGGTGCTTGAGTGGAACGGATCCTTTTCTATTTGCACATCACAACCCAAGACCAAAGCACACATTGTGGTAGGGTGGATGTCACAATGTCAGAGCGGAGAGCAGATCGTCAGAAACAGATAATGTCAAGAGTAAAGTTTATTCTTAGATCCCTTTAACGAAGCCCCGTTCAGGAGTTTCCATCTTCTTCACCGCTCAGGCCTCCAAAAGTGTTCATAAATGTCCACCCTTCTTAGCCTGTATCCCTCTCCCCTCGTGTGTACACCTCCAACTACATTACACCAGTGGAACAAGTAGTCGTTGTCACCCCGGCTGCAGCTGTGGGGGATATTTCTCATTTACTGAAGAAAAAAGTGATGCTGTCTAACCTGCCTGCCCTCTCATGTGTATCATCCAAATCTGCAATAACATCACTACTAGCAACATGCCGCTGCACGGAGACCCGGTGTGGTGTGACTACCCTGACAGGAAGTGCACAGCTCCTCCATAATCCAACAATCTGTGAGAAGCGGCAACTCCTGTAAAGGCCATGTTTCATGTTAAAGTGATGCTGCGTCACGTATAGAGAATTAGTGTCACGCTAACAACATGTGAGCATATCCAACCTGCAATCGGACAGATGATACAGGTAGTGGAAGTGTGACCAAACGTGTCTCAGATAGTGAAGAACTAACACCATTGTCTGCGACTGAGTGAGACAAAGCCAAGCTTCTCTTTGTACCAGCTCACTGTCTGACACGAATGCTGTAAAATAATAAGATAAAAGAGAAATAAGAGGGTAAATCCAAACTAGAGAGAGGTGGTGCTCGTTCCACCGAATGTATCACAACACATTTATGTATATTATTCATGGTTAAATCAAAGGCTTTTGCTTTGATTGCACCTAAGAGAAGGGGTGGGGGGGGTGAACCTTGTCGAGATTTGAGCACTGTTCTCCTTGCACTCAGCGAAACAGGGGAAGAGGTGGAACGTAATATGAAAAGCTAATATACAGTAAGTGAGCCAGAGGTACTTCTTCTCTCTTCAGCGGAACATCACACCCTTACTGTGCTTCTTTGCATCTGCTCTGAGCAAAACTAAAGCCCTTGATCCTGACAAGAGCGGAGCACATTGGCTCAGCTGTGAGCAAACATTTTCATTATATGCTTACACCAAGTCACACACACACACACACACACACTCACACACACACTCACAGGTACATAGGCCGTCAATGGGAACAAGAAAAGTAACACATAGCAGCATTTAGCTTGTCTGGGGAACTCAATTTACAGCATGAAATAGACCTGGAGATTAACCATGCACGTCCTCTACATTGATTTGTCCGCTTTAATATTTGCTGTGGTGTGTGTTTTGAGCCAAATGTTGGGAACAGACATGCTATTGCAGCTCCCCATGCTTTCCGCTTTGTGGATGCAGATGTGGAAATATGTTTTGCAGCCTAACTTAGCGATATATGGGATATCCTACAAATGTAAAATATCAGCGGTACGATTATAAAAACTGCTGTTCTTTTGTTGGCATTCCATGAAGGGGCTTAAGCTCAAAGGCCTTGATGCGGATTCAAAAATATATTATAACAAAAGATGAGGTGAGGGATCCGGTTCGGCATCAGTACAGTTCCCGCACTCTTTATTTAGCATGCATGTGCGCCTTGCAGATTATGCCTTGGAGAGGGCATGAATCCACGAGGAAGAGGAAAAGATGTTATGATCAAAGACGGCATGTGGAAAGGTATTCAGTCCATCAGCTCACTACCAATCACACTCCTATTTTGTACACACGTATGCCATCCTCATACTTTGTCTGATTCCTTCAGGGGAAAGGTTGAACAAGTTCCTCAGAGTCGGCACTAATCCTCATTTAAATTCTTTTGGAAATGTAGAGAGAGCAGGTCAAAAGGTCTTTTTGTTGGAAAAGCTCGGTAGCACACACCCCCTGAACCTCTGGGACGTGAGACGAGGAAGAGAAAACCCGACATAGCTTGCCTGGCTGCCTGAGGTTCTGAATAATATTTCCTTGCAAACACACACTGCCAACTTTGCTCAGTTTCCCAAGATAATAAATACGTTTAATAAAGTTAAACGTGTCTTTTTTTTTTGTGGCAAGTCCACAGAGGCGAAAGGAGGAGTTTTGGGAGTAAAAGAATAGGAGTGAGAAAAAGACTAAATACTTGAGGCAGATGAGATGCGGAGCTAATAGGCAGACGTGGTCATCCAGACACAGAGCATGAAAGCTGCGTGTGTGTGCGCGTGTGTGTGTGTGTGTGTGTGTGTGTGTGTGTGTGTGAGTGAGAAAGAGAGAGCTCCTCTGGGTCATTAGGCTAAGCTACAGACAGACGACACATGCAAGTGCCACCTCATCCTTCATTCTCTCACCGTCCCGGGCAACGGGCGCCGAGTAGGAACGCATAAGGGCACCGAGCCATGTTCAGTGAACCTGACATAAGCTGAAGATACTGTGGCAAATGAAGATGCATTGCAAGGACACTGGCTTCTAATTGTCTCCGTACTTTTCCAGCAGTCTGTCACCATTCTACGCCGTGTACAGTGCAAGTGACTGGCACATTCAATACAAGCTGCACAATAGTGTGAAAAGCACAACATGGTGGCTCATGCAGATGAGAATAACATATCCTGTCCATTTATTCAGGTTTTTAGCCACGTCCGTCTCACGTATAGCAGTGATGAGCAGTTAACTGTGACATCTCAACCTGAGTTCCATTATTAGAGCGCCTGCTGTCAGATAATGCTGTGATATGACAATACGGCGCTGCCTTGGCACAGCAGCCGCATAGATTCATCCAGACACATCAGACAAGACAAATAGACCTCAGCTAATGCTGACAGAGCACTCCCGGTTGGAAAATGTAGACAGACTTTCAATCATTCGTTTGACAAGTGGGACATATTCAAGCAAGAGGATTTCTGTTTCCATAATTTCAAAACCCCATAATCCATTTTTGTCCCCTGTCAGGGCTGGAATGAATGATTCACTGGACCAAACTGAGAAGGCAAGTCACCTTGGCAACAAATTGAAAATATGCAGCTCAAATATAATGTTATTATGCACGTGAAAACTATTCTGAAACACAGAAGGTGCAAATATGGAGTGGTTCTCCCACATTTTGGGAGAGTGTGGAAGCAAGGTGTGTGGAAGTTAAGAGGGTTAACATGATGGTGGAAAATAAAAGACATGAACCTAAAACCTGCACGAAGAGATTTGGCAGAAAACGGGCCGTCAACACAATACTGACATAATAACATGACCATATTATAAGTTGATATGGGAAAATTGTTGCGAATTACATCCAGCAGACATGGAGCAATATTTGTCTTCATCTGTTCACCTGATAAACTTCCAAAGTTGGGTCATAATTTGAGAAATGTCAGTTTGTCGCTGAGTAAACCCCATTCACATACAAGCAGTCACGAGATCCATTATTCATATTAAACTATGTATTTCAGCAGCTGTAAAGACGAGATATAAATATTTCAGAGGCTAAAATGTCATTGAAAAAGGATTTGATCAGATTGATGGAGCTCAAATTAAGAATCAATAATGTTCCTGTGTCTGTGTCAACACTTCAGAAGTCGTAGTGAAAAACATGCCACGGAAATATGGCGGGTCAGGTCAACAAGCCAGTTTGTTCATATTTCCTCAATTGTAACTAAAATACGCACACAGAAAAAACTATGATGAAAGTAATCTATTTTATGTATAACATATTTATGGAAGTGTTCTTGATTAAAGAAAAGAGAGCAACGCAGCAACGTGAAGGGATTTAGAAAGTAAATTAGTAGTATGGTTAAGACCATATCTAATTTGTCTGCCACTGGGTTGAAGCAAAGGGAGTCCTCTGCAAACAAAACACTCAATGAGTAACAGTTGTCCCCTGCAGTGGTTCTAAATGATGCCACAAAGTAGCTCTGCTGCATCTCAATTACCTGGCAGTGTGTCTCTTTGCTCCATTAACATGAGCAAGCCATTCCACTTAAGTGAGACGCTGCTAGAGGGGCCGAGAGGTGATCGAGAAGCTGCATAAGATATTGTATGAATAAAGATACGAAATAATGTACGATGTAGTAACTTTCCGCTGCTTTGGGAAGCAAGAGGGTGGAATGAATCAGATCGGGCTAAACAAAAGTACAAATGGAGGAGTAATTAAAAACCAATGGACGACGTGTGACACACAGACGTGTATCTCAAGGTACTGCTCGACAGATGGCAATATTTTCATATTCTTCCTTTTATTTTTTAAATATTTCTGGGAATGAGCCACCTGTGATAAATAGCCACCGTGGACTCGACAATTATCTCACATCAGAGAAAAATAGGATCTATCTGCTCCAATCAAGGCCGCTGAGTAAATACTCATGATATGTACATGAGCACATGAATCAGGTTATTCTAGTAATTCTAGTCATTTTAATAATTTGGTTATTGATTTCTGCATTCTATTTGCACAGGCTCTCTGATGTTTTAGTTACATTTATGTCAATAGAAGATAAATTATTTAGTTAGAATTTTGTGGAGTAGTTGATTTCAGTCCAACATGGCAGAGGAGTAGATGCTGCTTTCCACTAATGATGCAATGAAACAATCAATTAGCTTGAACTTCTTATCATTGTAAGTGCTTTGGCCTTGAGCGTATCATTTTGGCCAGTGACTTCTTGTTTTTGTAGAGTCAGAAGTGCGGCCATATTTCAATGAGTGGGTAGGGCTGGAGCTGGTCCAGGTACTGTTTGCATAGCACCCACCACACCCACCTGTCACTCAAAGCAGCTGTACGCTTAATTATGCATCATTTTAAGCCTTGATATAATTTAGCATGTGAGTTGTAATAATATTCACAAAGGGGGGAATTAACTATAGGGACAAAAATCATGTCTTATGTCAGGCTTTGAAGTTGGCCATTTGAAGAACTGTTTTTGGCACTTCCAGGTAGGCTTAATTTTTCAGGCCGCTTGCCTTATTCACGGTTTACTAAACCCCACCTCCAATCACAGCTTAGCAGCCATCACAAGGCTTGTCGAGACTCTAATAAGAGCCACACTTTGGACAGTGAGAAGAGCAAATTTAAAAGGAATCAATTCAATTGTGTTTGCGAGCTCTGACGTAAGCCGCAAATGTTAGCATACCTGGCTTACTAGCTATGTAATAACCAAGCATTTTTTTCCAAAGGCAAGGGGCGTATCTAGGGTTAGAGGTAATGTCAGAAACTAAATCATATTTATAACACCTTAACAGGGTTCTTGGGTTAAAACAATTCATCTGGACCTCTAGGAGAGAGTTTTCAAGCAACTCTCTAGCATTAGCTCACTAGCAACATCGAATTCTCGAGCGACAGTTCAGCCGACGAAATTCAACATAGTTAGTTAGTTAACCTGCTTTTTTTAAATTTCTGTTTGAAATAAAGAACACATAGTTTCAAAAGTGACCAAGCGTTTTGAGTGATTCATCTACTGTTATCATCGTAAACTGCTTATGTGCTGAGAGAGAACGGAATGCTTGACAGGCTTAGCAGGCTTAGCGAACAGTCAATTAAATGGCAAGATACTGAGCAAGTGGGGAATCAGGAAAGAATATATAACTTCTGTTCTCCTTTCCCAGTTTAAGACGCGTCAATGGAGCTCACCTCAAAGTGAATATCTGATTATGTGTGGAGGAAAAAGTCAAGAAACGGTACGCAGGCTAAAGAAAGTGCCATTTCAACCTCCACTGCTACCTCCCCTCTCACCGTCCATAAAACGCAATGTAATAGGATTCCTAAGCTTTTCCAGTGACTGCTTCCACTATCACACAGACATTTAAGTGCACTAATCCATGACAAATTGTCTCATCTGATCCATGACAAATCGTCTGAGGGGCCGATAGAGAGGAGGAGATGGAAGGAGGGAGCGTTTGAGGAGAGGGGGCCAGACGATGGAGGGCTGGGGGGGATTGGGGGCTGGAGAGGCCAGGCACGGAGAAAGAGCTGTTCGGCACCTTGAATGATCAGGCAGTTATTGCCTAGTTTTTAGAAAGGTTGCTTTCATTAACTCGAAGGGCATGCATGCTGTGTGATAGAAAGTGAGATCACACAGCTCTCTACCTAAGCCCACAGTTTTCAAAGCAATTATAATCCCACGTGGATATAGATTATAGGATTGTACTTCCTTTGCTTGCAGGATTTGCAGATGCCCATGTTAAAGAAATTAATGTTTCTAATTAAATCTGTCGTATAGCATTTTCTATTTCAATCACACAGTACTTTAATATGGCTCTTAAAGAGATGTTTTACATTAAGTGAATATTTAGTCAGACAAAATACTGCAACCACATAAAAGGCTATTCCACAATCGTGGACATTAATGACTCGGATGTGTTCAAAAGAACTGATTAAGGCGTCATTCATTCAAGTGACTATAATTTAATTGAATTTTCTTTCACCATCAATTCTCACAGTAATTAGTCCCCGCAGTTTAATGGGGGTGTAAATAAAGCTGATTTAATGGCAAAACGCAGAAATCCCATAGCTGTTCCTCAGCGCAGTATGGATGGATGTGCCGTTCACTAAAGCTCTTACACCTCCACAGAACAGGCGAAGCAGCGAGATTAGCACTCTGAAGATGATTGCGTAAAAAGACGCGCACGTTCACTTTTGCCTTTCAGCCCGCTAACAGTGAGCTATTTGTAACGAGGAGTCTGGGAACTGTATCGAAATGAGTTCCGAGTTGAAAACGGCGTGTGCATTCAGTTTGTGAGCCCGGGAAACTAATTTCTTCACATTCCCAAACACTGCCAGCAAATATCACCAATCTTCTGAAGCAGCCACCCGTTCGGTAATGGAACGAAAGGGAAAGAAATCAATTCATGCCGCGTGTACGTATGGCAACCAGACTTCTACCCCATCCTCATTCACCGAGAGACAGCCATCCTAAATCAAGCTTACGGTTTATTTCAACCGCCTGCAGTGAATAAACTTGATCTTAAATACACACATCAAGCTGAAGTTGAGGACTACAGCATTTTCGACAGGTTGTTTTCTCCTCACCGATGAGCTCTTGTTTCACCATATGATGCATCGTGACTAATCAATTACAGTACTAACTTTCTTCCACCTCAAAGGGTACATTTTTCTTTTTACACCGAGGGAGCATTATGGCACATTAAAATGCCTTCCAATCATCTTTAATTGTATTAAACAAGTCATCTCAAATCAATAGCTGCATTCGTTCCTCGCCTTTTCCATGACAAAAACAACAACATGGCATCGCCATTCACACATGGGTCATTTAATTTCTTTGATTATTTAATTGTGCTATTTTTTATTTTATTTCATGAACAGCGATTAGGGGATTTAATACTATGTTATATACAGTGCTGTGATTATAGTACACGTGTACACTGTCATGGCTGCCCCCCCCAAAAAAAGGTTGAACAAAACGTCAGCAAAAAACTGCTGTCAAAGTGTAACAGGCAATGCGAGTGAGTTTTACAGCTGCACCTGGAACAGGTAGCATGTTGTTCTATTCGATCTGAGACTCTCTTAAACTGTCCTGTCAGAGTCATCATGAAACAAAGCAGCAGCTGAAGTGTTGTTCTTCTCAGACTGTCCCTCCGGGTATTGATGAATTATGAACATGGCTACTGTATGTAGCTGAACAAGGGTAGAAAAATACAGTATACCAGCTGAGCGTGACAAAAATGTACTACACTGAGTGGACAACACATTAGGGAGCGCGTTCAACTTCAACAGCAAATCTACAGTAACTTCAGCAATGCAGTGACAATGTAAATCGGTTACACTTCCACTGACTTGTGATGGAGTCCAATACAATGTGCTGTCAACAGTGGCCTGGTTTGTGCAGCAGCAGTCTTGGCAGTGAGCACTTCAGGTGGAGAGAGTGCCGAACGGGGCTTGTGTGTGTGTGTGTGTGTGTGTGTGTGTGTGTGTGTGTGTGTGTGTGTGTGTGTGTGTGTGTGTGTGTGTCGTGTCACATTCAGCTCATCTGTCAGTGTAGTGGATTATTTCTTGAGAGACCAGAATTGGCTGCCTAGAATCAGGCCGCCATCAATCTTCAGCGGCACCAGCAGGACGCAGGGCAGGCTGTGTGAAGCAGAGGCTCATGGGAAGGAGAGCGGCGGCGCCGCTTCCTGAGCAGGTGACAAAGCAGTCAGGCAACTCGTTACTCAATCTCCGCCTCGGCGCTGACTATGCCGATTTGTCACGGAAACGTTTGCGAGGAAAAATAAAATAAATGCGATCTTGAAACTTGATCTCAGCAATCACTTTTTTTTTTTCTTTTTTTTGCACCGCCAGCTCACTGTTGCAGAAAGCGGATTTAAGCAGAATTCTCAACAAAAAAAATAAAATGCTTCAACAGGCTGGAGAACCACATCTGTAACTAGCTCAACATGACCTTCACATCCTCATCAGATATCAGTACAGCCCCTTGTCTGTGTATCTCTGTCTGTGTGGGATGGTTTGTGAGTTGCAAAATATATCAACAAAAATGTTTTCTTACATAAATACCGACCCCTATTTCACTTCCAAACTTGGATTATGACTGTTAAGAAGACAATGCAGTTTCACCTATCTTGTCATCAAGCAGTAAAAAGATAAAGAATCAATAATCTTAGCAAATGTAAGGCATGTATGAGTCTAAAATGAAACGCTATTCCTATTAATCTGTTTATCTACGCAGACATTTTGAATCTTTTATTTCTCATGCTTCATTAACAAAACCATTTTACAACTTAATTTTCTGTACGGCAGAGTGTACATCACACATCTTTTCATCATCCTCTTGAAACACAGAAACATGATTTCATTACGAAAAAGAACTCGAAAGCTTTTCTTTTTTTCTTATTTTTCGCTACGTCCTACATAGCCATATCTATTTATATCTGAGGGTGCTGCCCTCAATGAAACCAGAGAGCTCCTCAAATTATAAAATCAATTCTAATTCAAATATTAATCATAGCATCATAGCATTTCAATTCTGGGAGAGCAGTTCTGGTTAGATCGGTTAACGCCACTCCACGGCTGAGTAAGATTGATGTCAGCTTAATCCTCTTAAAAAAACATGATATACTTTAAATGTTACAGTTACTGAGCAGCAGAGAGAGAGAGGGGGGGGTGAAACAGACTGTTCTCTCCTAGCTCCCAGTTGTGATAGACCATTATCCCTGTGAAGCTTGCTGATTAGGACAGTAAAATATGTTAACATATCCTCAGATGTTGATTGCCAGCACCAATTATGGCTGTCATCCATCACAGTTTGTTTAATTTTAAAAGTTTTCTGGAGAGTATCCTCGTGTTGGAATAACACTTTAACAGACCATCTGTCTTACGTGCCCTTTCACACTGAAAGCGGCAAACGCTGCCTCTGCGCTCGGGAAACCATTATTTCCATAATTTCCAATGGCTTTGCTTGGCGCCGCGACGGCTTTTCGTTGCGCCAAGCAAAGCGTGGGCCCAAAGTTCAATCTGATTGGTGCAGCAATCCAAAAAGCGGCCTCGCGCTCGCCGCCGGGTTCAGGGGGGCCTGTGTGAAGGGCTCGAATGCTGGTATACTTGATTACATCTCTCTTTTGATTACATCTCGGGGGACGTTATTGTTGTCTAACATCAGAAAGGAAATCTGAGACTTTAAATGATCAAATCAACAGAGTGTGCGTTTATCAACCCGGCATGCATCCTCTCAGGCACGATGCGTCCTGACCACAGCTCCAGTATCCCCAGAGGGCCCATGAAAACGACACACTGCAACCGCCTCGGTGAGAAAAGGGTGTGTAAATGTGTGAGCGTGTGCATG
This sequence comes from Cyclopterus lumpus, assembly GCF_009769545.1. Classification (NCBI taxonomy): domain Eukaryota; kingdom Metazoa; phylum Chordata; class Actinopteri; order Perciformes; family Cyclopteridae; genus Cyclopterus; species Cyclopterus lumpus. The sequence goes on along the minus strand of NC_046970.1, from coordinate 6,175,732 downwards.
ACTGCTGTGAGTCGTAAGTGTGTGAGTTGATTTGTCTGACAGGACACCTTCCAGAGAACCCTCAGCCATAACTATTCTTTTGCCTGGATGACTCTTCTAGATCCGCGTCGAGGGTGGCGGGTCTTATTTTTTCTCTCTTTCCCTTTGGGAAGTCTGCATTATTCAAAAGACACTTACTGAGCCTTGCACTTCCTTGTACATCTTTGGCACCGAGCTCGACTTGCCAACCAGTCAAAAAGGGAGGTGAAAAAAAAAAAAACGAAAAACTGGAAGCCAGCCTTTAAAAATTCATCGGAGGCTGTCTGTCGCTCATCCCTCACCCTCTTGTTCCAATTAAGGGGACCGGGATACTTTGAGAACTTTCTATCTATCATAGCTGGGATTTTACTGTGTCAGCTGTTCCAAAGCAAAAGTAAGCCAATTCTCCGACATGCTGCTTAAAGTCACAAATGTTCATCACTGGCATGGTGAATTCAATGGTGGACTTTGTTTTTCCTTCTTCTTTTTCTTGGCACACACACAAAGGGGGATGCACGCAGAAGATAGCATCAATGTTTAACCGCCGCTCGGCTTCTGGAGAGAGAGAGCCCCACTCTGAACGACGGTTCAGCTTGGGAGTCACACTCATTGTTAGAAGCTTAAAGAAAGCCTATGCTCTTGCTCGAAGAAAACCTTTGACTTCCCCTCGTAACACTCCAACATACATCATAAGCAATACTGGTAAGCTTTTCCATAATCAGAGAATTTGATCCGCCTTGGCGTCTACTGTCCCCTTTTGCCCCTACGGTGCAGAAGGCGTCGGGCTTAATTGCCAAACGTTCCTAGTGCAAAAAATAGGGAAACATAATTGTCATTTCCATCTAAGCCACAGTGATCAAAGCTCCCTTGGCCACAGCACTGTAATAGGGATTTTTGCTCCTAGTTTGCCCTGCTCGTAACAGTCTGCCAGCAAGTCTCAGGGTGTAGTAGCGGAGAATTCTTTGCTGCAAACACAAATCGTCTCCCTATACCGAGCATGCCTGACGATGCTCTTTGTCTTAGAGGGTTTCCATGTTTAAATGAAAACAGAAATGTGCAGCTCAGCCGCACAAGCAAAGTCCGACAGTCTACATATGTCTTCCTTACAAAGCACTAATGTGTACGAGTTGATTGATAAGAGTATGACTGAATATACCTATGCAACATACAATTAGAAGCACAATGAACAATGATGATGCTGTACAGTACGCTGGCAAATCATTCTGACATTGCTGTTGCACTAAATAGCCAGAGCGGAGAGCCCGCTGTCCCAATCGAGAGGGCAACGTCTCGCTCTGTGGCGCTGTGCTGTGCTGCGAAGCCCAAATCCGACAAAGAGGGGCACGTACCCAGGGTGAGAATGTCGGTGCGACCGGGCCGGGCCACGTGGTGCTGCTGGATGGTCTGGTAGAGTGTGGCCTGGCACAGCAGCAGGAAGCCGAGGCTAATCCACATGGCCAACAACCAGGACATGGTAAGGCCGAGTCTGCAGGACGACAACACAGCGGGAGAGAAACAACGGGGAAACACGGTATTACATGCGTGTCGCCATACAATACATATTTACAACGCGCATTGTGTTTACTTTCATGTGCCAAACAACAGAAACAATGTATTATATGTGAGTATATATATATGAGTTTGGACTCATGGTTTAATGCACTTATTGTAAGTCGCTTTGGATAAAAGCGTCAGCTAAATGACATGTAATGTAATTATGCTGATGAATCTTCTGATATAACTTGGACATGTTTAATCTATACTGGTAAGTTTTATTTAAAGGTGTGTGCAGAGGTGGGTTTTTTTTACAATAACAATAGCAATGAAAATATAAAGAGAAGACTTCAATAAAAAATAATATTAGAAAAAAACCTGCAGACAAAAAGTAAAAGGTAATCTCATTAATATATGTCAGCGTAACCAGACACAAATAAAGAATGAAATGCAGAACAAGGAAAAGAGCTTTTGTCAGACTGTAATGATTATATAATGATGTATGTCACCCCTTTAACATTACAGTTCCATTAATAGCAGCAACAACAACAACAACATCAGTAACATTAAATCCTTAAATATCCTTAAGGTTTATAGTAGACTACATGTCCAAGCAAAAACAGCCCTTATGTAGATTTGTTCAGCTAATGGCTGGTGAGGGCCAGCATATGGAGACACGCCTTAGCCCTCATTGAATAACGAGGCTCTCCTCCTTTCCAGGTGTTACCATAGCGCTCGTCTTCATATAAGACCCCGCAGTGGGGAATTTAAAATCATCAGCCCACTTCTTCTCAACCAAAATGTGGCTCGGTGTGTTGAGTAATCCCTGGACTGAACAAACTGTCAGTTTTGAGAAGAATATATTCCACCCAAGTCACCCGCTGCATCACTGCGATATCACATTAGTCATGTTTCATCGAGGTGGCGACTTTATGAGTGAATCAGATGCTCTAATGTGACAGTGGGAATCTTACACTCTCTTTAATGCTTGATTCTGCCATATCTCAATACACGGGAGAATATAAAGCAGACTCTGAGCCCGGGGGAGTCTCTTCAATATGAACTTCAAAACCATGGAAATTTCACATTTCAATAAGGAGTCTGTATAAGACAGACGTGTTTCAAATGTCTGAAGAATGAAAGCAGGCCTGATCACTACGTTTGTTTCCAGAAAGCACCAAAGCCTACACGCTTCCTTGCTTCGCTCCAAATAAACCACTTTGTGTTTGGATGTGCGTCTGAGATTAAAGCCATTAGGCTACTAAAATGCTCTGTGCCCTCAGTGACATTGAGACTGCTTAATATTCACTGAAAATTAAGCATATCATTATGAACAGCACATTGTAAATCCCCCACCCCTGCACTCAATCCACCATAATCCGCGGTTTTGTGGAAATGTAAAGTCCTCCCGTGGGTATGTTTTCCTCTTCTTTTTTCTTTCTTTTTTCTTCTTTTTTTTTAACTACACAGTATTTCTGATCGACGAGCTGGCTTTCATATTCATAAGCATCGTTGCGCCTCATGGTCAGCTGCATATTGCAAAGAGACTCTGAGCCCCCCCCCACCCCACCCCACCCCCCGGTTATCGGGATGGCAAGACGCAGGGCAGACTTTAAATAACAACCAAGCGGCATGTGCATCGTTTTAAGGCAACTTCATAGGAACAGAAAGCAGCTGTGGATGAAAAATAAATAAATAAAAAGAAACAAACTCTCCTGGTTTCTGTAGAGCACGACCCCCCCCCCCCCCCCCCCCCCCCCCCCCCCCCCCCCCCCCCCCCCCCCCCCCCCCCCCCCCCCCCCCCCCCCCCCCCCCCCCCCCCCCCAAATAAAACAACTGAGAGGACAGCTCCTCTATATGTACACGGTACATCCAGCGTTCGAGGAGTATAAACAGCAGACGCACACCTGCAGGCGCAGACCCACCGATGCACCTGCGTGCAGCATTGATTTAATCAAATTAAACCTGTTTTCTGTCTTGCAGCTCACACGTTCCGCACAACGCATCCTGTCTGTTCGTCACGCAGCAGGAAGCGAGACCTCTCGGGATGATCGAGGTGTCACAACATTACTCCAGGTTGCCATCTCATAACTGAACTTTTTGCTTCCTATCAAATGCAGTGCACCTATAGCAGGTCTTTTAGCATGTTGCCAGTATTTCCACGGTGTTAAAATACATGTACACCTTATGAAACTGTCCAACGCATCATTGTTTAATGATACACAAGCTGTTTGTCCTACTTCTCCACATGCCTCCCGTCTCCCAGTCAAGTCGTGTCATCCTCGCTCCTCTCAGACACATTTCTCTGCATCCCTAAGATAGTTTTCCTGGTCAAATCAGCACCCCAAACCCCACCCGTCCCGTCCCCCAAAATACCAGAGGTATTCCTGGAAAGTCCCACACAACTTACCTGAGCAGTGTAAAAGGAAAGGAGCTCAGTCAGAATCACTCCTCTGTCTTAAATCCATCCATATTTTGAAGGCAAGGGGTTCCCACCTGAAATTCCAGCACCAGAGAAGCGGAACAGCGCTCCAAAAAGGGCAAATATTCAGTTCCCCCTCGCCCCCCTCCCCCCCACCACCTTCCCCCCAAAACCTCCTCTCAGTATTCTCTCCTGTGGAACCCCGCTGCTCAGTTCCTTTTTTGAAATCCTTGGCAACACAGTCACCAGCAGCAAAAACACCCAGGGGTCTGTGTCACAAACTGCCCTGGATTTGAGGTGATGGGGAGGCTGATCATGTCACGGCTGTATCGGCCACAGGCGTGCAAAACAAAAACCTTCCTCCAGTCCTCTCCTCCCTTTCAGTCCGTGTTCTCTTCTGCGTCTGTGGAACTCCTTATTTAACCCCCTTTTTCACTTGTCAGCTCCTCCTCACGCGTGCAGCGGAAGGCTCCAGTGGAATGACTGCTCTGTCCGCTCTTGGCTGCGTCCCCCCATTGAGAAGCGGTGCTGATAGTGTGAGCCTCAGTCTCTCTCTCCAACGCACTAAGTAGAGAGTCTGTGTCGGGGAGGCAGAGCGAGCGTGTGAGTGAGCGTGTGTGTGTGTATGTGTGTGTGTGTGTGTGTATTACAATGTAGCCCAGCTGGAAAGAGAGAGAGAGGGGGAGAGAGAGGGAGAGCTGAGAGAGAGAGAGAGTCAGATCACATGTCTTAAAGCAAGACTGCCCACTTTTACATCAAGACTTCATCAGCAATTGAAGAAGGCTTTATTAACCCAGCCCTCTTTACATCCTATTCTGTAGCCACAACGTCCGGGAGACGTGCGAGTACAGCCTCCAGCTCACTTGTGAGTGTGCCTGAGCGTATCCATCTGCGCATGTACGTGTGCGGGTTGGAGAGAGTGTGCAGGGAGGGTGACTGAATGTGCCTCTTTTAGTCATCGGCAGCCAACACTTGACGGCTGAGAGTGAAATATGCTCCAAGCGCAGCACTTTTAATAGAAGGCAGAATAGCCTCATCAGAGCGCCACGATCACCATATTATCTTTTTGACGAGCTGGCTCGTCCTACCTGTGTGTGTGTGTGTGTGTGTGTGTGTGTGTGTGTGTGTGTGTGTGTGTGTGTGTGCGCGCGCGCGTGTGTGTGTGTGTGGGGGGGGGGGATGCGTTTTTTTTTTTTTGATGCGTTCCCATCACCGAAACAAAGTTGCATTGGCAGCGACAGCCCGATGGAGCATGTGAGCATCCATCCGTCACATGCTCGCAAACTGAACCCTGAGTGACATCCATTGTCTTTTGAGTGGGTGTATGTTTTTCACTGTGCTTGAGCCACGCAGGCAGGTGGAAGCGACCGATCTTTGTCTGTGTGGAGTACGTTTTCCTCCAACACATTAACTTCCGTGTGTGAGGGGCTCCCCCTTTAAGTCATTATATTGTTAACCAGAGATTTACAGTATATGCCAAATCCCACGCACCTGCCGTGGCTGACTCACTCACAGTCTGACATTTCACAGAAAATGAATCGTATGCTACTCACAACAATACACAGCTGAGGGGCTCAATAAGCTGGCAGACAGTGAGGACAGCGTTGGTGCTGTGGGGGAGTACGGACAGACGAACCTGATGAGGAATATACCTGTTCAAAAAACTTTGTCTCAGAGCTGTAGCTGCATCCTGATTTCTTTGCATGCTGTGGTTTGTGCGAATGCAGTCCACGGTGCGTCGTTATCCGCTTCCTGGTTGTTGTTGTTGTTGTTGTCGTTGTTGTTGTTGTTATGCAGTTAACTAGTACAGTCGGTAGAATATTTGAGATGGTTAATAAGCCCTTCAGTTGCTGTGTCACTGTGCTATGCCACAGGGCATCCTGGACCATCTCTGCTGATGCTATCACCTGCGCTCATTCTTTATAGGCTACAGGATTTGACAGCCGGGTGTGCTCAGCCCACAGAGTTACAATCTGCAGGGGAGAAAGAAGCTGAATGTAGAGACACACAATGTCAAATGGAGGAGGAGATGTAGAAAGCTTGGTTTAACAATAAGAGTGGCTGTTATGCCCGTTTTAAGCATATGGGTTGATTTGTTTTTGCCTCTGGGCTGCCTCCTCTGTATTCACATAGTTCTGTAATAATCTATTGCGAATGCAGTTTCGAATAGCGAAACTGCCATCTGGATCTCTGTTGGGTGGAAGCACGGCACATGTTAAGTGACCAGATTCGCAGTAAGCGGGAACTGCAGTGATTACCACATTGATTAGTGCTTCTACACTGTCAAGCTATATTGGCACGGAATGCCTTGATTACCAATAAATAGGCTTATTTGTGCATATAGTTGTCGATGTTTCCTTTTGTAAGGAGCATTAATAAGCATGCACGCTTAAATTTCATTTTGTCTTCATGGCTTAATGTCTCGATGATCTGTCCCATTGGACTGAGATGAAGGCGTGAAATGAAACAGGCCCGCAAACATGCCTCAGAGGACAACTTAAAATTGAAGGCATCCAATTACTAAATGTTGCTTTCAGCAATGTGCAGCACCGCCACAAGTCTCCCATTTGTGTCTTCATTTTTTTTCTCCTTTTTGTTGATTTGTTGTCCTGTTTTTCCATTCGGACCGAGAGTGAGCTGTGTTGGTGAGAATGGATTGGGACGACACCATTTCACAGTAATTCTGGATTGTTCTTGTGGTCCCGCTCTGTCCTGTCTCTCTTCTCAGGGGCTTCCATCATTTCCAAACAGCTGTCGCTGCAGCCCACGCCAAGACATAGCCACAACCGGCCAATCACTGGCCAACTCTGTGTTTGGATCTGGGCAGCCATGTAAACAACAGGGTTTGCCAATATCGCTTTTTTTCGCTCTCCGTCTCTCTTTCCCATTCTGTTATTCTCTTTCTTTCTGTTTCTCCCTCTGGCTAATACAATTCTTCCTTCCGGTGCAGCCAACAAGCTTCAATATGCACCTGCTAGCAGTACCAAAATACCATTTTAAATCCCCCCCCCTTCCCTATCCTCAGCCGCTTCCTGCTTCCCTTTTTAAAAATGAGACCTTGTCCAGTATTATTCCGACATACGTCTCAACATTTCTCACTGGAGCAAACCAAGCATTTCTTCATCTGGGGAATTGTTGTGTTAGTAAACCTAGACGGTCGCTCTATAAAACATTCTGTCCGAGAGAAAAGTAGAGTGACAGGGAGGCAGAGATAGAAAGAAAATAGCAAGAAAGATTAAGGCAGGGAGAGCAAATTCATTTGGAAAAGGTATGCAGCGGCAACTCTTGCTCAGTGGTGGATGGCGAAGAAAAGAAAATGATTAATGAAACGAAAGAGCCTGATCTGTAGAAATAATTTATTTCACATTAATCGGAGCGTCCTTCTTCCTGCTTTTGCTCACAGGTGTTCATTACTGAGGGGCCCTGGCTTTGAAGGTATTGTCGATTTGTAATTTTAAGTCTGAAAGGTGAGGTTGGAGGATATACACTTCTCCACACTTAAACCTCTCAGGCTTTTACCCTCAGCCTTTCTCTACTTTTCAGCAGATCCTGTGAGAATAAAGGCTTACATGTCAGTGGGAATTCTAAAAGGAAAACACAAAGGCAAATTGTTATTTCACAGCTATGAATCTAAATGATTTTTGGCTGTCGCGTTCCTAATTACTTTCTCTTTTTCATCAAGAGACAAATTAAATTCAGTTGACACACTTCACTCTTCTTTAATTGGGACATTTTGATTTCACTGGAGTTTATGTTTATATACTAGCAACCAGCACAAATATTGTGACATTATACCACTTTATAAAGTCGTGGGAAAGAGGTTGGCTTCGATGTTTTGGCAAACTATGTGTGTGTATGTGGTAAATTGCTTCTTTTTTTTGCATACCATCTCCTATCCCCTAAGCATCACTTCTGCACAGCTGCCTCTTATCATCCCATTAGTCAGGGCGGTGTATATATAGTCACCGGTGGTCCCGCTCTGCCAGGTTCTGTATGTTTTCTTGGCATTGGAGCCTCCGTCTTGTTTTGCCTCTGCCTGTTGTTATGACCTGCTTGCTTGTTATCGCCCTTTCGATTGGTTTGCTAGGCCCTGACTGCCTTCACGCTGCCATTCTTAAGCCTGCCGCTCAACAAGGTAAGGACTATATTCTTTCTCTGGGTGATCTGTCTCTTGAGTCTGCGTTTTGTTTCTAGCTCTGTGATCAGCTGTTTAACTGTCGGCTTTAAAATGAACCCCTGTTTTTTGGACTCGCAACGGTGCTAACGCGGCCAGTGACGTCAATCTGTGTTTCCCATTAATTACCTAAACTGTGGCGGCCTGCCAAAGCCTATTTTGTACAGCCACAGTTTCATAATGAGACGAATAGCTCTGAACCACTTCCTGTGGCCGTGAACTTAGTGATCACTGCGTCCTCTTTCCAAGGGCTGACCGAGCCCCCTTTTCCCGGCATGACTCAGTTGATCCGTTTGAACTTGCTTTTTGTGAGTATGACTTTTTTTGCTGTGACATTACTATTCATAATTATGCAGCCAATGTATTCATGGTGAGATTATTTACTGTAAAATTACTCACTTAGAAGTAAACACTCTACATTCGAAATGTTACTTTATAGTAAGTAATGGTACACATTAAAAGCATATTATAAAACAGTCTGTGTTGGTGTCTCTCTTCCAAAAATCCAAGGAAATATCACTCGCCACATTTTCAATCATATACTGTAGGTGGCAGTGGAAATAAGTTGTGGTTTTTTTTTGTGTTTGAAGTAGGTCAGAAATTCTGTCCTGGTAATACGTTGGGACTCAACAGGTCTCAGCTGGGGACGTTTCCTCTCCCTTGCCAGTTCAGGATGGAGGAGTAATTGACCGCCAGACGCCTCTACTGCTGGAGATGATGGCAGCCATGGAAATGTCCCCTCACAGAGCAATAAAAAGGTTCTCCTTCTAACTGTAATTGGACCAGGGACAGTGGGGTTGGGTTCTGTCCAGGGAGACCACCTGTGGAAATGCTTTGCTCAATACACTACTATTAAACTGATGAGACAGGGGACTCAGTGAGAGGGGAAAAAAATGGTGATAAAGAGAGTAATGCTGATGAGAAGAACGAGACAAAAAATACAAATCAACACCCGATGCTTTTCAATTTTTCAAATTGGAAAAAGTATCACACGTGTAATCACTCAAAGCTTCTTCAGAATGACAGCTGTCAACGTCCCTCAACACGACTTAACAAAGGTTCAGTGAGAAAGAGTGAATGATTGGTTTAGAGCTACCGTATTAATCACATTTCAGACCTTAATAATAAAACAGTTGGATGCTGAGTGTGTGAGCCTTTTTTGGTGAATTCTCTGTACATTTTTATTGCACAAGATGCAGACTTAGTTACGTGAACTGCCATTCTGAAGCCTCAGTTTGGCCTTCGCCTTGTTTGTTTTTTGACACCAGAAGGCGGAGCTAAGTACAACCACATGCTGAATAATCAAATTATTAGTTGACCAAAAGGACATAAGATGAAAACTGTCAAACACAAAGTAGCCCGCCCTAAAGCATACCCTGCTTTATCGTCCATTATACTCTCAATAAGCATATTAAATGAAAATCATGCTGTATAGAAGAAGACTTGAAACTAGAGATTGAGCTCATAAACACATTTTACAGTGTTTACTGAGGGAATAATTCAAGTGAGGAGTAGGGTCATTTTCTCGTTTTGTAACGAGAAGTGTCGCTCCCTGTTGGCTACTAGAAACAAAGCAGATTGGCAATAATATTCATTTGAGGATTTGTTTTGTCTCCAACAAAACTCCTGATGGAAAACCTGTCTCATAAAGCTCCACTGTGCTCACCAGTGAGTCACTAACTGTGTCTGTCGGGTGTTTGGTGCTCGTCAGGTAATGGGTTTATGAGGGATTGTTCACAGAATTCAGAGGCCTGCTGTGTCTGGAAATGATGCCAATAAGAGACGCGAAAGTGAACCTTCAAGCTTTCTTATTTAGCAATTACATAAACCATAATTATCTGTGGCTCTATCACTAAAAGTTGAACTAAATTGGATGAATGGTTTTCAAGAACAGACACACAGACAGACAGACTGACACACAGACACACAGACAGACAGACAGACACACAGACAGACACACACAGACAGACAGACACACACAGACAGACACACAGACACACAGACAGACAGACACACACAGACAGACACACAGACACACAGACAGACACAGACAGACACACAGACACACAGACACAGACAGATAGACAGACAGACAGACACAGACAGACACACAGACACACAGACAGACAGACAGGCACACAGACCGACCAACAGACAGACAGACACACAGACTGACACACAGACAGACACACACAGACACACACAGACAGACAGACAGACATACCGGCAGACAGACAGACACACAGACAGACACACACAGACAGACACACAGACAGTCACACACAGACACACACAGACAGACAGACAGACAGACAGACTGACACACAGACACACACAGACAGACACACAGACTGTCACACACAGACACACACAGACTGACACACAGACACACACAGACAGACACACAGACTGACACACAGACACACACAGACAGACACACAGACAGACACACACAGACAGACAGACACACACAGACAGACACACAGACACACAGACAGACAGACACACACAGACAGACACACAGACACACAGACAGACACAGACAGACACACAGACACACAGACACAGACAGATAGACAGACAGACAGACACAGACAGACACACACAGACAGACAGACAGACATACCGGCAGACAGACAGACACACAGACAGACACACACAGACAGACACACAGACAGTCACACACAGACACACACAGACAGACAGACAGACAGACAGACTGACACACAGACACACACAGACAGACACACAGACTGTCACACACAGACACACACAGACTGACACACAGACACACACAGACAGACACACAGACTGACACACAGACACACACAGACAGACACACAGACACACAGACAGACACACACAGACAGACACACAGACAGTCACACACAGACACACACAGACAGACATACTGACACACTGACACACACACTGACACACACACTGACACACAGACAGGCAGACAGACAGACAGACACACAGGACCGACCGGACAGACAGACATTCCTTTATTGTTAGATAAGACGAATGATCACACAATGTGTCGCTTTGCCTGCGTTCAAATCACTCACTACTCAATACATTTTCGATTATTAGTGAGTTGGCTATTTTTGTAGTGCGTCCCAATGTGTATTGACAATTCTTACATCCCATATCATGAACTCCATGTATCCACAATGCATCGTGAAAAAATAGTGTGTAATGGTCAATAACCAGGCACGATGGCAGATGCACGAGAGGAGACAGCTGCGCGATTCAGACAAATAATAATATTTCTGTGAGTATTATGCAAGCAGACAGCGCACCACAAACGGCCACAAAGTACTTTGTATTTATTCGTTTAGGAAATCGAATAAAGTGTTTATTGTCCCCACATTCACAAACCGTGAGCCAAACTACTTTATTTTTCACAATAAAAGACCCACACATTTACACTGCATCAATGTTAACCAAATAACGTCCAATATTATCACAAGAATGCATGTCTGAATGTATTATGGCTGTTATACTAGCTGACATTGATCTTGCATGTTTTTATTGCGCAACAACAAAAGCGTCTTCTACATAGAACTCCCTGGATAGTGAGTAGTGAGTCGTGAGCGAGTGAATGATTCCCTGTGTCTCTTTATTTCTGTCTTTATTTGGGACCTTGCATTCAGAATTGGAGAGGCAAGACAAGGAAAGACATGAGAGGTTCACAGTCACTGGGATGTTTTCTCAACCGATCCTGACTGTATACACCTGGACGCAGTGCAGTAGAACAGGTTTGATCCCAGGATGACCCGGACCAAAGGGCATGATCCCTTTAAGCCTGACTCACTCTTCACTCAGGTCATCTTAAAAAACGTACATATCACAGACGGATTCAATTCCCTGCACATACAGTTATATAATCTGGAACTCCAATAGATAGAGAAAAAAGTAGGAAAGAGAGATAGAGGATATAGAGAGAAGCTGGCGGCAGATAAGGTGAAACAGCTAAGGCATTCACACTTGAACCCCATTCAAACATTCATATGGCTTCTCTCTTCTGCTGCATTCATGCTGCACAGCCAATTCCAGGGCGATAAGCCAGCTGTATGCTTCTCAAGGTATAAGAGAGTGAATAGAGCGGTACAATCTTTGGCTGATGCTGAGGAGGGACAGATTCTACACGCTGACCTTCCTCACGCCAGCTTTACTTCATTGGGGGAGGAAGGTTTCATAAAGGGATTATTCCCGCTCGCTCACCTTTGACCTGTCTGCCAGCCTTCCATAACGGCTCAAGCTGCCTGTCCATCACTCAAAAGAGAAGCAGAAAGCGAGGGTGGATAAGAGAGGAGATGGGTTCAACCTGTGGGAAGGGATTAAACCCTCTGTTGCTTTGCTGTGGAGAGACGGGGAGTTGTCAGCCACACGCTGCCATACGCACCGGTGGCTCAGCAGGCCGGGGTAATATGGAGGAACTGAAGTGACCTTCTACGTCAGCCATGAGACACGGGTGTTCAGCATTTTCCCTCTGCTGACAGTCATGATTTGTCAGATGTGGTGGTGAAGCCCGAGGAAAATATTGGGCCTCTGCCGAATGCCAAACACTGAGAATTCCACCCACAAAGGATTGCATTTTCCAATGTGCTGCAGTTGGAGAGGGACTTCTAGCTCTTCGTTTAGGAGCTACGAGGGGTGACTCAGCCATACTTGAAAGCAGCATTGTAGAGCACACATCTGTTTCGAGTGACTCACCAAATCTATAGATAATAACAACCGCAATTGAATCCAGGACCGGACCAGAGGATCATGCAACATGTTCTCTCAGCCTTGTATATAACACCGCATGCGGTAAAAGCATTATTGTGTGTTCTGTCTCAGGTGCACGAATGGTGCGATGGAAGCATGTTCGTTGTCCTCTGTGTTTTGAACTCTTCAGGGCACACAGCTGGCCGCGACAGACAGCGGATGTTTTGGGTGACGATGAGCCAGTGAGCTGTAACAACTCACTCCAGCAAAACAAAATCTCCTACAAGTCTCAAAAGAAAGCTCTGTGAAGGAGGCATCCAATTCCACCTCCCTTTCAGCAATCGTCCGCCAGGCACGCAGGAATGAAAGGAGCAGGATGGAGAGGGCAAGAAAGCAAAGAAGATTGAGAAATACAGAATACAGAGAGGGGTGGGCAGAGGGAGGGGGGTGCAGGCTAAAATGAATGCATAGCATAAGTGGGAAGCGGAGAGAGAAAGAAAGGTGGTGAGAGTACAGGAGATCCCCCCCCCCCCTTCCCCCTTCCTCTCCACACTCACTCCCTTTCTCCCTCTGGCGATGTACTGGTTATTTACTGCGGCCTTTCTCCTCTCCCCGATGGAATGGGAGGGAAATGGACTCTTAACTGGGTTTCAATTCATCACCTCCTGACACTGATGCTTGTAGTTGTAATGCCTACATCTGATGTTTCTTTTTTTAAAATTAATTATTTACAGAGCATCTAAAGAGTCTCGCGCTTCATTACAGCTAATTGCAGTGCATCGCCCCCCTGCCATCGCTAACGGCAACGGAGGAAAGGTAGGAGAATGTTTCTGACAGTGTGAGCTGTGACACGGCAGAGAAAGTGCAAAGAAATGTTTGCCAAAGGATAAAAAAAAAAAAAACTCCATGTCATAAGTTAACGCCCTCGTGTCTTGTGACCTCTGTATTATGTAGCGCTGCAGGCTTGTGGCGAACCCCTTTGGAAATCATTAGGAATCATCAGGAGGAATTCAGTGTCATGCAGTGTGGAATAGGTTGGATGTAGGTACTCTCCTCCCCGGGAGAAAGGCACCAGCATTGGTCAGTTTGATCACTTAAGATAACTTTTCCTGAAACGCAACCGCCTGGGAATCGATCCGAGATGTGACGTTTATTAGCGCCACGAATGAGATGTCATTGTGAAGGCTGTGTTCACACAATTCCGAACAGCGGGGTTGCGCGTTAGCTGCTGTAAGCATTTAAATGGCAGCCGCAGCCAGCTAGCAACGTGCAGAACAATTGCGTCGGCGCTCGAGTGTGTTTGTGTGGCAACTCCCATGCTTTAGTTGTGTCGTTTTTTAAATTTTTCTTTGATCCTCCTCATCTATTCTGTTTGTTAACGTATGGTAGTATAACTATATGTTATAGTCACACCCACACCTGGGCCGAACAACAGGTCGCCATGGGGTAAATAGGGTAAATATCAGTCATTTAGTTAAACTAAGAACCGCACACAGGCACACATCTCAGCATTTGAGGTAGCATTCGACTAGAGACCAAAGTTAAACAAGCGTACACGCATATGCACACACACACACACACACACACACACACACACACACGCACAAAGAGGGTTCTAAAAGAAAATGACCAACAAGTGTACAACAGCTTTTTTCTTTGTGAAATAAACTGCTCCTCGAGTGTACACGTCTCCTCTTCATCTCATCTCTTATCCCGGATGTGCTCGACATTTGCCCCCCACAAATGGAGTAGAAGGAGAACGCCTCGAGATCACCTCGACCTTTTTGACACACCAAAGTTGAAGCTCGTCTAATCAGCGCTGACGACGACTTCATATGCAATTGTGTCACGTCTAAAATACGTCTCGCTTTTTCTGACAGAACAAAGGAGGCCATGTTTTTTTCGGCAACCGTGTCCAACCTGAACAAAGTTGACGAAACTAACGTAACCATAAAACACTTCAGGTACATTGTGATGACTTGTCAAACAAAGGTCGGAGCTGGAATCCAACTGAGCTTCATTCTGGTGGTATTGGTCCTTAAGCACCCCAGCATGCATACTGTGTCTTGTGTCTTGAGTAGTGTGTGGAACAAGCTAATGAGCCTCACGTCCCTCTATTTAGAAGGGAAGCTGGGTGCACCTCTAGCCCACAGGACATATTAAGTTTTGACCCGCTGTGGAAATATGTTTAATTTTCTCCTCATTGTTTTTCTGCCCCTGAGCAAGAGCTTTTACAGTCAGATTGCTTTTTAAATGAAGCTAATTCGATATTATACGTTATGAGGCAATCCAATAAATACATTAACCTTTACAAATCAAAACATATCATGTCCTCCTAGCTGTTGCTATTTCCCTAAAATGGTTAGATGAAACCGAAACATAATTATCCTCATCCTTCAATTTTCTACTGCGCTGTCCGCTGTTTATTGAGTCGGTGTGCCTGCTCCCCCTGCTACTCCAGTTGAAATAATAGATATGCTCATGTAAAATATTCAGTTGCTCACCATTAGTTGAAAAGGAAGAATGCTTTTTATTATCTGAAAAGCCACAGACTCCTCACACTCAAACCCTCAAAGATGCATCCTGGATTTTAAAAGTTGAACGTAAGTTATGGACAAGTCATCTAGTTGCTCGGGACTATGGGCTGATCTGCGAGGCCCAATTCATGTGAAGGAGAATCACAGGTAAGTTCGAACTCAGCATATGTGCAACATGAATGCAATGCATACACAAAAAATCTCTCAGACAAATAAAATACATTTTATCAGAGGGGGTTCAGTTGGGTCAGTTCATCATCAGTTCATCCTCATACATTCCTACTACACCACTTGTGGAAAGGGGGGGCAGGAACTCCAGTGAGTAGCTCGACAGTTTACAGGTTGTCCGCTTGATCCCAAATTGACCTCGCCAGTTACACACAAAAACCTTAAAACCTGTCCGGTGCCTGCGGAGGATATTAATAGGAAAATTGAGAAAACCGCACGTTTATTTTGGTCTGGTTCACCATGCTGAGCGCTCAGCTGGTAAAACAAATCAGGAAGTAATTGGATGTAACCCGGATATTTACAACATAAACACAGTCTGGGATATGCTAGATAATTCACTGCGTACTGTTACAGTACGCTATATCAAAACAGGACACCAATAAAGGGTTACACCCCACCCCCCTTATCAACATGGAACTGTTGTTACAAGTAACATATAGCTCGCTTTACTATGAATTGATGAATTTTGCATGTACTCGACCTTCTCTGCGCTCGTCATTTTACTCAACCTGGGTGACGTTTATGTCAACACCTTCGAGACAGGCCTGACAGGAAAGCGGGAGGTGGGGCTAATACATAAAAGGATGTAAATGGGAAGGAAGAGCAAGGTGAATGATGGCGAGATGATCACAGGGAACGAGGTGAAGACAGCGGCAAAAGATGGGGGCAGCATGCGGGGAGGGGAGCGAGGTCTGATTGACAATTTGCATCCTCTTCAGAGGGTATCAGGGGACATGATTGAATCCAGTCAGGCTGAACCCATTAGGGGAGCGCTGCTGTCGGAGGCCGAGCAGAAAGCCATTCACCGGCACCCGGTCCCTGCTCTTCGCCGGTCTCCATTTATATTCATGCCAGGGCTGAGTTATTGAGGAAGAAGAGGGAGCGTGGGAGAGAAAAAGGGACTCGTCCAGCCATCCGTTTGCTATTTGTGAGCCGTTGAGTCCTTACCCGCTGCCAAGATCGCTCACTTAACTTAGGTGCGAATGATCCCATTTGCATGTGATTTTCATGGGTCAATATGTCGATAAATTGGATTCAAATTGTCGACATGTAACGTTTCAAATCACTTAAAAGCACTGGGGGGGGGGGAAGCATTTAAAAGCTAGGGAGTGCGGGGCAAGGGGGGGGATACAAAGGTCCTTTGCATGCTAATCAGTTGTGTCTCTTTTCATTAGCCTTGCATTGACCGTGTTGCCATAACTGAAACCTATATGGAGCATTTTCTTGGGACACAGTCATGTAAAAGATATTGGTTGAGCTGAGGCAATCATTGGGCGGAAGGTTTCTCTTTGTACTTCGCAGTAGATCCCTTTGGCGTGATGAGAGCAGCGCAGATATATAACGCACTTGGGGGATGTGATAAGCCGCATTGGCCGAGGGCTGCTGGGAACACTTCCTGACAGCCGCCCCACCCCTCTTGTCTCCATTCACCTCAGCCAGACAGCTGATCCAGAGAAGCCTGGGAGTTTGACTAGGTGACAAAGGGAGGTGGAGTGCTGCGGAGAGTCTTCCACATGTCGCCATTTATCTCAAAAACACAGCACACACGCCCAAAGCTACGATACTGCGGCACAGTTTTTCGGTTTGTACCAAGCTGTCAAAGCGGAGAAGGTGGAAGCACGCCGACACACTTCTCGCCTCGTCTCACGAGTGAAAATCAGGAGTTAGTAGAGAAGATTTCATCCTGTTGTTTGTGAACGTTTGGATTGGACCTTTTGTTATATTCAGCGGTTGTGCGTGACTCAGTAACTAAATAGCAAACAAGAGGCACTGTGGCATTTGACAGCAGTTAAATTCATATTTTAGTCTGTACCTTAGGAGTGCACTCAGTTTGGACGCCAAATTGCCTATTAGGCTGTTTTCATAGAAGCTGCCACGGCACCACTAATCCGTTTTTTATACATTTGCTCCTTGCTTTGATGTAATTATCAAAGCACAAATTTGATAAGCCCATTCAGAGCGTTTTTTAAGAATGCAGCTGAAGCTCAAATAATATTCAAACTCATAAACATTGAAGGTCATTTGAAAGAGAGGTAATTAGATGGTACTCGTGGGACTGTATACTTTGTAGGAGACTGGTCATAGGGGCAAAGTCACTGTTCCTAATGTGTCTGTCTGTTTTTACCTCTGTTCTTTCTCTCTCTCTCTCTCTCTCTCTCTCTCTCTCTCTCTCTCTCCCTCTGTGTCTCGTCTCCTCTCTCCTGCCTCTCCATCTGTGTCCCTGAGGTTTAAAATAGTCACAGAGGGATCATGTTCAAGTTACGAATGTTCCAATTAGGCGGAGTTGGAGGGAGAGGGTCTTGAAAGTGGTACTCAAGTGACTGGTGCAAAAATAGTGCCAGGCCATAGTTTTTATTTAGGCAGGCTTAATGCAGGCTATTGACTTCTCAATGAGGACCAGGATTAGGTCAAATATACTTCACTCACTAATGCATGCCTAATGGTTCTGCTATAGATTGGCCATAACAGTGGATGATCATAAATATTGCTGGATTCTAAAACATTTATGAGTGAAATCCAATGCCCCGCTTACAAAATGGTGAGTCACTAAGCGGCGGCGCTGGATCCAGACATATGCTTCATGTTAAAAATAAGAGGGGGATGTTTGTGAGTCCGTGCAAAATACATCAATTCCCGTTTCACTCGACAAGATGTGTTATTGTTTTGGTTGTTTTGAAGTCTACTCTGTGACTCTTGTTCCAGCTGGCATATCCATAGCAGAATAATAATAGAGGAGGAAGGAACGGCGCGTGTTCTCGCTTCCAGAGCTGACATGTTCATGCCGGATTGCCATGGTTACTTCCGCTCCTGTGGCACAGCTGCTGACAAGTGCCTGCTTCACCTGTCACAAGCTCATCTGTAACCTTTGACCCCTGGCGGAAATTCAAGCAAGGGGCAGCGGGGCCGAATCTGTGAATTCACAGACACTCGCACACTGGCAAATGCTGCATGATGTGCTTTCCGATTGTCAAGGCAGGAGCGAAAAGCTGCGAGACACGACAGAGCTGCAGAAAGAATTTCCTTCCAGTTGTGGTTTGAAAAAAGGTCGCTGGTCGCTGGCGGGATTTAAGGACGACATTTTGTAACCACCCCGATGAAGGCTGAAGGTGCTCTCACAACCTGATGGACAGGGAGCTGAAGCCTTTATTTTTGCTCTCTTCAAAGCCATTATTCCACAGGAGTTTTTCTGGTCCGCCTCGATAGGTTAGTTAGTTTGTGTTGTTGTGTGACTTTGGAGAAGCCAAACTAAACCCTTTTAATACGCAAAAGTCACACGTTAACACAAATCGATTGAGGCATTGATAGAGCAGCAGCTCCTGTGTTCTGAGAGGAAGATTGCCGTTTCTTTGTCAAAGGAGTCCTGTGACTTAGAAGTGAGCATGAACATAATGGCTTCAGTTCCCCCTTTGGAAAGAGCTTTGGTAAAGCGGTGGAAATGTTTCTAAATATCGCAAACGCCTAAAACTGATATTGGAATTTTTTTAAGTGGGCTGCTCCCGTCCATAGCGGTACATTATTTTTCTTCTCCAATCTGTGAACGTGCCAAACAGCACCTACTGTGGTAACACATTGACAATAGAGCGTATACAACCCCAACTGCCCTCCAGAGATGTACCCTGTTGCATCAGAAAACTGAGATGTTTGGACCTTGTGTCCATATATTTGTGCAGTTACCCACTAAAATGTGAGAGAAAAAAGTGAGACAACAACCACGCAGTAACATTACTCCAGTAATATTACGGTACAAAATGTCACTTTTTATCATATGTTCAAGGTCCAGTTGTGTTCCTGACTAATAGGGCTCATAATCAGTCACTTTTCATGAGCTCTTTGTAACCTCTAGAGAAGATAAATATACATTATGGGCAGAAATGTGCTGCATGACTTGTCTTTGGTCCCCGGGATTTATCTGCATGTTCGTTGCGTCGTGCGCAACAACTGTTCAAATCAGAGGCTGCAGCTGTCTCTGTGTCATTAGAGATGTTCATTGCACACTTTATCCTTTTATAGAGCAATGAATAATCTGCTGACTTACATTAAGCACATTCTGCTATCCGCATCAATCTTACCTCTTACTTTTCTGCTGCTGATCTCATCTTCCTGTTCCCCGTCCTGTTCATTATCCCTGCCGCAGATAACGACAGCGTCTCTGCCTTTCGCCCTATCTCTGTTTCACACACACACACACACACACACAAACACACACAAACAAGTACCTGTGCACATGCCACAGAGAAAAACCAAGAGTTTGTTTAAACAACCGCTGGCCTTTTGTTCCCTTGTCGCGAGTGGGGTCAGGAAGAGGCTGGCAGCAGATAGTGTGAGTCCAACGGTCGGCTGCTCAGGAGTCAATTAACCGAGGTCTGTGCAAATGAACAGAACAAGGGTGCCCGCTAAGTCCGACCCATCTATTAAAGGATGCTTGTAAATGGTGGTTTAATGTGATGAATCTCAAGTGGCGGAAGTTGGAGACTGAAACAGGGTTTTTGCATTTTGAGAGTAGGCAGATAGTAACAGTAAGAGAGATGTGGTGAGGAGATGCAGAGGCGTCGGGCACTGTCTGCTCAGATAAACCCCCCCCCCCCCCCCCCCCCCCCCCCCCCCCCCCCCCCCCCCCCCCCCCCTTCACTACATCGCGTCAGCATTGGCGTTATCAGACGGCGCAGGGTGCGTTACAAACGCTTTTAATTAATTACCTTCCCGTAGCCACAGACGCGTCCTCAGTCACTCCGCACCACTGCCCCTAAACACTAATCCAGGAAATCCATGTTGACAATCCTCTCAAGGCTGTCCTCTCCCCTTAACATTCATTTAGCCTCCCCGGGTTTACACGCGAAGAAGAGTCCGCTGGTGAACATCTTTAGGTCAACGATGATTTCCCAAGTGTGATTCCGCTGGCCCTCCTCTGCATGAGAGCAGATCAATGAGTTCCCTGCAACTCTGCCATGAGAGGCGATGTGTTTCCTGCTCACTACCTGTAGTTTACCAACCGACTCACACCTCTTCCTCCTTATGCATTATTAACCTTCTGTACTGTATATTTAATGCAGTGCCCCTGGGCAAGGCTGGATATCGTCTGCATGCTCTGAGAATAATGTCTCCGCATTCACGCAGTGTGCAGTCTGAATAAAATAATCTTAACATACATGTAGCAGCATAGCTCAAATCACTCTGTATCTGGCCTCACTCCGTTTGCTGCCGTGGCGTTGTCGTGTTTCGTCACCTGGAGAAAGGAGACGGGAGAGAAACAATCTAAATATACTTGTTCATTCAAAACGTCAGTGTCCTTTAAAGTGGTTGCCCATTTTCCCCGTGAAAATCTTTAAAAACAAATCTTATAACAGCCTTAGTAAACGGGAGCTTAAAAACAATGAAAGTCTGACACCATACTATGTACCAGCTGTGACATCAGACGTGAGTAAAACTTTCAAATAAAATACAGTCTGCCTTGTTCCTCCTATATGTCATTCCAGCGGCGTTCTCTTCAGTGAGCATTGCAATAACAGTTTTTAAAGGCCTGTAAATCGAATGTGTGGAATGGACGCGATGGGGAAATGGGGAAGAAAGGCCACAGTCATCAGCAGGCTGCGAGATATTAGAAAGCCCTTCACATAGGAAGGCTCTGGGCCTCCGTCAACGTCAGCTGGCACAATGGAGCTGGATCTGTGCCGGGGAACTCGTCGGTTATCTCATTGTTGTTTGGTTCAGCCAATGTTCTTGTTCTTCTCCGGCTGCTGCGCCCACAGAAAAGGAAGGTGCTGCTGCGTCGTTGCATCCACGTCTGTCATGTGGCGACCTCCTTAGAAATAGAGTATGTGCATATATATATAGTGTGTTTACACTTCTGCTCGACTCGTCTAAGGTCCTATGGATTATGAGGTTATATCTGATATTTTATCGTTATTAACATTCATTGACAAGTAAGTCATATTTTGTGTAGGTTCATATTTAGTTGAATCCTTTATTGGCCCTATAATTTCCACAGAAGTTAGTTACCCGAGAACTTTTTTTTGTCCATAGATCTATTAGGTGCATACACCCAAACGCACAGTTCTATTTGATTGGATGTCTATAAGCCAATCCGCAGTGTTCTAAAGTGCACCGCGGGTAGAGCCACACCTTTTTTCTTTCAGCAAACATGGCTGACCGTGAGGGAAGGTGGAAGCATAAAGCCCGGTTTTAATCTATTAATCACATTGTTAAACTACATCATTTGTGTTCAAACTATTTGAAGTAAACATGATATGTTTTATTATTTATTCATATCAACATATCATATGAAAGATGTATGGCTTTTAGTCAGGATCTTTGGGAGGGGGGGTGATATATTCTGACTATTCTGATTTGGTTTTCTAATGAAACAAACAGCTTACAATGCATCCTATTGATCACGTGTACATTATGAAGATTCTTCACCAATTGAGGATATTTCTAAATAGTTATAGTTAGACAAGGCTGATAATGAATAAATATGCCATATTTTTTTTTAAATCATCACTTTATTGAGTAATATGAGTTCATTCATACATTATAAATAATTTAGTTTTTTTCCTTGACATAAGGGAGAAATGACAATTTATTCTCATTCTTAATTAGGTGAGTTCATGTTTTGCGTACACTGGAATGGACAGAATAAAGTAACATATAATAAATAAAAGAATTTAAGGATTTTTTTAAATTTTTTTAAAGTGTTTGATTGCTAATAATTTGTGAGTGCATGTATAGAAGAAATCCACCGTACAATATTTGTTTTAATCATAATTTTTATCAATTAGATTCACGCCTGCTGATCTAGTTATCATTTCAGTGTCCGATCCCATGTGACCCTCCTCCGCCTCACTCACCTCCGGTCTCCATCACATCATCAATGGGCTCCACATCTTGTGCCTCCAGGTCGTCAGTCATTGCTCTTCACCCTCGTCAATCAATGGGATTAAAATGTTTTTGAAGCATCTTTCAATCGGGTCTCAGCTGGCTTTAGTTGCAGGCGTCGGACGCCATGCAGCTCACTAGTGGAGTCATTTGTCTGAACTTGAAAAGATAATTTTTAACATCAGCTGTCGTGCTTGAAAGATAGCTTGCTTGAGTTAATTACTCTGCTAATGCTAATGTTTGTGTGAAAGATGAATGCTTTCATTAATAACTAATGTGATAGAAATGGCTCCGATTTTAATACGTAGAACTCTGAGATCAGATACGTTTTCTTTTGCTGCTCCTTACTAAACTGAATCCCTGTCCTTTTTTTATTGTAACTTGTTGTATTTGAATACACAATACATCACATTCATGCTCGAACTCTAGTATATCAGAGCAGAAAAGTGGAGGCAAATATGGGAACGGATAAGAGACCAGAAGACAACACAGCAGCCAGAGGGACAGCCGCGAACAGAAAACTAATGTCAAAGCATGAGCAGAAATTGTTAAAAAACAAACATTTTATTTGTGTTGTGATGTATTGTTTTGACAACTCAAAGAGAATTGGGAGTTTAGGTCTGTCGGGAAAACATGTTTTGATTTGACCAAATCTTTTAGTGTCTAAAAGCTTACTGCTGATTTCTCTGTCAGTTCATTACAATAGTTAATACATTTATTGTTGTGAATTAAAACAGAGTAAGACTAAACTGTCTACTTTTTTTCAAAAAACCCCTTGATTATAGTCCTCTCTCTCAGCAGAGAGAATATTCCAATTCAGGACCAAGAAAACCAAGATTTAAGAATTGACTTCTGGAGTTCCTTCAGGGTGCTATTTTTGACAAATGAAAGAGAACTTTGCCGTTGATAAGTTTGAGCTTTCTTGCATGTGAAAACTTAAAAAGCGCAATATCTGCAGATAGAGGCTGATAATTCTAAGGTGACACATTCTTCATACGTAATAATCTTGTGTCATTTAAGCACTCCAAAAGATCTGACAGGAGCGAAGAATAAGGTGAGTGTGTGTTCGTCCCTGTGTAAAGGCCTGGCAGTAAAGTAAAGCAACCCTGTAGAAACATCCACAGCCTATTGAGCCTGTCTGTGTTGCACTTGTGTACGTGAACCCCAAAGGATCCATCTATCTGTTACGCCAGCTCCCTGGTGAGCTGTGCATCTCAAACCCAATAAAAAAAAAAACTCCCGGAGCTCCGTTGACACCTCTGTGCTGCGCAGGGCTCTGATCAAAAAAAGAGCTACAGCCATTCTAATAGCCACATCTCATTGCATTATATTTCACACAGTAAATATGGCGTCGACCTGTCAAGGCCCAGCGAAATTTAGGACGCCGAGCTGGCAGCCCATTTTCAAACCCAGCCGGAGTGTTAGGAACTGGACAGAGGGAAAGATTTACGCTCACCTCGTGAAGAATGTTTTAGCCACTGAGGCATAATCGACCCAAACAATCCTACTGTTCGACCGAATCAAGGAATTTCTGTGCGGCCTTGAAGAGAGCATCACCATTTTGTTCTGCTGCTGCCTCTGAGCAATTAGCACCAGCTGTTTTCTTTTCTTTCCAGAAGAGGGATCCGAAGGGATTCATCGTTATATATGCGCCCCGGAGCGCCCTCTCTTTAGCCTTTGCTTAAGTGGCAGCCCAGACATCTTGCTTCTGTATTTTTTCTGTGCTATCATCGGTTTTGTTTTTGTTGTTGTTTTCATAAGCAGATAGACAGATAATCCGCACCTCAAGCTTCATTGCGGTGAGGTAGCACACAAAGGGTTCAATTGTCTTGTAGAGATTCGGCTCAAAAAAGAATCCAGCTGCTCCTCTGACAGCTTGGCTGACACAGCCCTCTAGTCGAAGAGTTGGTGTTGCTGGGGTTCATGTGCTGGTTGGGACTTTACAGACAAAGACATGGCTCCTTACAGAAACCGTAAGCAGGTGTGTGTAGGATCCGATTTTGATACTCCGAAGCGTCAGGCGCTTCCTGTTCAGGAACGCTAACAATGTGTGTTTTTGGCCTTTTAGAGCTGTGAAATATTCTCCTCTGTAAATATGAAAACCCTGTGAGGATCAAATGATTTCTAAGTTGAGGCTTTAATGGAAGCCGTGAGGAGAGCATTTCTCTAATGAGGCAGTCGGGCTGAAAAAGGGAACGATGGAGAGCACAGTCAAGTGTGTTGCACTTTGTGGGAGTCGGGTTCAGAGTAGTGCTTTAATCTGGTACCGAAATAAACAAGGAAGTAAGATATGAGACGTTTGGTGGAAACGCCTCATTAATTACATCATTGTTTTATCTTACATCCACTCATAGTCGATATTATTGCGGTAAAAGCAGTTTGATTCAAAAACAGCAACGTAAATCTGAGTTTTAGCTTCTTTGTCCTCATCGTGGTATTTTCTTTTCCTGTTTTTGTCACTAAAACTCTATAACATATCAGTCAACGCTGAGCTCGGAGTGACGGAGCCGACTGGTTCCATTACTCGCAGAGAGGATATGACAGGTCGAGGAAATGCCACTTTAGGAATCCCGCGGGTGTCCCGCCGCGCACCCTGCACACTTAATGGAATCTGTGCACTTCTGGTTTCCATATCAGTGGAGCTGAAATGTCAGAGGAGTAATATGGACAGCCCCTCCTGACACCGCAGACTTAATTAAAGATCCGGGACACATCTTGGAGATACCAAGAGAACATAAAACAATGGGTTGACGGGATGCATGTCACATGGCAATCCCAAAGGCAGCAGCGCACATGGGCAATAAGCCGGTGTTGTGTCACCAGTGATGTCACAGGGACACAAAAGTCTTAACTTATATCGCTCTTCATCCGATGTTGAGAGGAAAAGTTTGAGAAAGGTAGCGCCCTCATATCTGCAAGATAAACATGAAGCTGCTGAGAGTGTTTGGCTAACCTAGCTTAGCAAAGCCTTGTCTCCAGTTTCCAGTCTCAGTTAGTTGACTGCTGGTGGTAGCTTAATATTTAGTGTACAGACTTGAGATATTGATGATCTCACACACCTCAAATCAACAGGCTTTTTTCCCCCTAAAATGACAAACCTTTCCTCGCAATGTACAGCGGCATTGTATACTCTTTTCAGCACTCAGGGACAACCATCCATCCATCCATCCATCCATTTTCAATACCGCTTATCCTCATTAGGGTCGCGGGGGGCGCTGGAGCCTATCCCAGCTGACATAGGGCGAAGGCAGGGGACACCCTGGACAGGCCGCCAGTCCATCGAGGGCACATGTAGGGACATACAACCATTCACTCTCACATTCACACCTATGGGCAATTTAGAGATCAATTAACCTGCAGCATGTCTTTGGACTGTGGGAGGAAGCCGGAGAGCCCGGAGAGAACCCACGCTGCCACGGGGAGAACATGCAAACTCCACACAGAAGGACCGCTCCGACCGGGAATTGAACCCGCGGCCCTCTTGCTGTGAGGCGACAGTGCTAGCCACTACACCACCGTGCAGCCCTCTCAGGGACAACCAATATAATAAAAACGACAACGTATTTACACAGTTGCACGGTGTAAGTAAACATTAAAATGCATGAGCTGCCTCTTCATGCCTTCTGTACTCAACCTCGTTGTGGTTCACTTTGTGGCCTTCGGCTCCAGAATATCATATACAGACTCAACCAGTCTCCCCACCCAATCCTTGCCCTGTGTGTGTGTGTGTTTTTTTTTTTTTTTTTAAATGGCTAGGAGAGATGGAGCACCAGCGTTCTTTTGGTTAATGTCAGACTTTAACATATATGGAGTCGAGATAAAGTTGAAATCGTTTATAGATTTCAGGGATTTTAGCTTGTTTGATACTGACTCTTTTCTCCTGATGTATTGGAATACGCTCAGACTCAGCACCTTTATGTTAAATAGAATCTTCAAAGAATATATACATCAGCAAGCCCCTGGTATAAAAACGTTGCCTATTTCTTTGGGTTTTGGTCCGGCCTGGTATTATAGAGCTGAATGACTGACCAGCATGCACTCTGGCTACATTGCAGTAAGCACCCTGAGGTTTGTACACCAATAGGGCCAGCTGATGAATTTGCTGCTAACACATATTAATATACAGGAGCACCTTTTAGCATATGGTGGGAGACCAGGAATAGTTCTGACCTAGTTGGAGCTTCTGTACTTCACCATCAAACTTCTATCTCCCTCTAGATTCTGGGTTCTACTGGCTACCAGAGCCAAAGATCTTCACTAACTTTACCCTGCTAGTTTTGATGTAGTTCTCTTCAATAAGTACTCACCTTTTACTGGCTGAAGCTAAGCTCATGATACATTTGTCCAATCAAAGCAGGACATATTTAACGATTGTCCTGGAGGCTATGACTCAGACTTTGACTATTTTTTGTAAAGATCTCTGCAAATGTAGTGAATTAAAGTGAAATACTCTGTTATTATATAAAATGCATTGCAAAAACTGAGCTGCTTCCATCATGCACTCTGCAAAATAACTGGAGCCGATGCACTTAAAACAGTGTTTCATTACTTTCTGATGTGGATCGAAAGATCCCCATGCAGTTCTGACTATTGATTGACAAACCGGGGGTTCTAAGAGCTTTGACAAACAGATATAAGTGGAAATAATCCATGCTTGCCACACTGAGGGTAGTGTCCATTTATATACATGAAGGTCAGTCAATCGATAGTTGGTATTAAAACCAGAAACACAAGGTGATGCTTTGTCAGATCAATGTGTGGACATTCTATTGCTGCAACTCCACTCCGAGTTCTGACCTTTTCATTCTGGATCACTGAGTGCCTTTTATTGCCTGTTTTGAACATGTTAGCTGTAAGCATCAATTAAAAAAAATTAAACTAAATGCATAAAACATTTTTTCTTGGATAACAATCCAGATGAACAAAGGAGATATATCATTGATGAATCTCCCATGTAGCTGGAGGAAGCTGTTTGATGAATATTATATAAACAAAAGTTAATGTTAGATGACGGGGATTGTGTCAGGGTTATTGTTTTGGTTGTCTCTGTTTTTGGTGCCAATGAGAGGGCCTTTGTACATGATAGTTCAGCACCATGGACAGCTCCCACTGCTCATGCTGTCTTATACAAGACAGACGGTTGCTCTCATGGCCAAGACCTTGTAGCTAACCTTTTATGCTTGTATCCAGGCTAAACTGGAACACTTTGGTCTTTGCGTTTCTATTTGTATGACCTTCCCTCTGTGCACATAGCACCTCTCTGATGAGATCCACATGGACAGTCTGTAACATTCTTGAAAGATTTTAAATTGATAGTTTACCAAAAGAGAAAAAAGGAAAAGGAGACCTGTAACCCACAGTGTACTCAAGGTTGTCTTTTGATGCTCGGATGAATAACTTGGTGCAGCCCTGCTTTGTCCAACTAAGACATTTAACATTTAAGATCAGGTCATTACTTTCATCTGCAGATGTAGAAAAAAAGGTCATCGATGCTTTTATCTGGTCCAGACTCGACCACTGCAACACACTTTATTCTGGTTCCAGCAAAAGACTGCAACCTATACAAATACATATACAACGTATGCTGTCGGGCTTTTAAGCCACATCGTGCCAGTCCTTGCTGCCCTTCACTGGTTACCTGTGTGATGTCGGAAGTGATTGTAAGATGTTGCTGCTTGTTTTAAAATGATCCTGCCTATTCCTGATACAGCTGCTATCTCCCTTTGATCCTAATCGCTGTTTGACTTTTGGGAACTCTGGCGGTTCCGAAATCTCCACCAAGCCTTTGTCAGCTGTCAAACTCACTTTTACTGTGACTTTTTCTGAAGTGATGGTATTTGTTGTAATTGAATTAAAGATGCTTCATACATAAAGCCATTCATATTATTATTATTGTTATTGTTGATTTTGTATGTATTATTATTATTAATATTGTCTTGTCCCTCTTTTATGGAACCAGCTTCCACTTTCAGTCCGGGAGGCAGACACAGTCACCTCATTTAAGAACAGACTTAAGACTTTCCTCTTTAATAGTGCTTATAGTTAAGGCTGAATCAGGTTTGCCCTGGTCGAGCTCCTAGATATGCTGCTATAGGCTTAGAGGCTGCTGGGGGATGTTTTAGGATACACTGAGCACCTCTCTCCTCTTCGCTCTCTCCCTTACGTCTCTTCATTACACATTACTAACTCTACTTCCTCCCCGGAGTCTTTGTGCCTTCTCGCCTCATAGGGTCCATTGGACCTGGCTGTGTCTGGAGCTGGTCTTGGGTCCTGACCCCTTGCCCCCCCCCCCCCCCTCCTCTCTTTCTCCTTCTGTTTCATGGATTGTGGGAACCTGGATCGTGGTCCATGCCTAGTACTAATTATTCTTACATTTCTGTCATATTCATTGAATGTTTATGTAACTCTGTAACGCTGTTCATTCTGTACACATGACATCTATTGCTTCTGTCCATCCGGGGAGAGGGATCCTCCTCTGTTGCTCTCCTGGAGGTTTCTTCCCTTTTTTCTCTGTGAAAGGTTATTTTTCTGTTTTTTGGGGAGTTTTTCCTGGGACAGGGATGTCGCATGTGTACAGATTGTAAAGCCCTCTGAGGCAAATTTGTGATTTGTGATTTTGGGCTATACAACATAAACTGAATTGAATTGAAATATTATTAATATTGTTTCTTGAAATATTTGAGAGCATTCCAAGATAACCATAGGTGTCTTTATTCTTGGGTTGTTCATGCTTTCAGGGAAATGTAGTCTACCTGTGCCTCATAGCAATGCATTAAATACCCATTCTTTTGTAAAGCATGTAGAAGCCTTGGCTCTCAAGCGCTGCTGCACACGATTCCAGAAAGATATTCAAATTTCCTGGTGGAGTTTTCAATCAAATGCTAATTGACTTGTTCAATGGACCCTGCGGCTGTAGTTGGGAGAAGTGTTATGTTGTGGATACCTCATGTAAATGGCCGGTAAGCAACCTGGAAAGGTGAAGAAGGGTCTTGAAGTTGATGTAAACCCCAGGTGTAATGCCTGCTGGAGCGATAAGGCCCTGTTTGTTGTTCCCCTCCACTGCAGTAAGCTACGGCACTATCTGAGCCTCTGGCGATTATCTGACGTGGCAGAGGGTTCATGCTGCAAAGACTAATTAGTTTCATTAACTTGCACTCAAGATAAAAAACAATTGCTTTCATGTAATTGAAATGCTGATTTTCCTATCCCTCAGCTCCCCCCTCACAGCTGCCGTGTCTCACTCTTCTCTGGATGCTATATCTGCCCCTCCGCCTCTGAGGGATCTCACCATCACCCCTTCTGCCTTTTTGCTCATTAACTTTGTTTTACATTAACGTCTAATCAGTTTTATGAGCTCCTGTGAAAACCGCTCTGGTGTTTGAGACTTTATTTCGGGGGTGTCATATTTGATTTGAGGACGATGCTCTAAAAACAGGACTGAAACTGTTGTGCGTGCTAATGAACTCGCTCACAAATATGTGACAATGACAAGAGATCCCGTGATCATGATCAGGCTTATATAAGTCATAAGACAATGTGCATCACATCCTGGTGCTGGCAGGAAATAATAGCCAATCTGGTCAATATTTTATTATGGCGAGATAAAAATGTAATGCTCTGCAGGAGAGCTTGTCACTCAAACCGAGTTTCTGTGGATAGTCGTCTTTTTTTCTATCTTATATTTATATCCAGTGTCCAATTATCAATTAGTTTATTAATCAGCAATAGAGCAGCAAACAAGACGTTTCCTGTTGTGAAAATGTCCCATCGTGTCACGTTATTAGCTGGTGCATGATCAAATGTCATTATTGTCATCAATCACCTCCCTCGCTAGTGACTCCACCGCGAGTCAACATCATCAAATCTCCATAATTAACAATAACAGCAATGAAAGTTGCAGCATCCACAGCAGCGATAACCGCAACAAAAACAACATGATAGCTGATGTCAACAACCAGGCCCCTTCATAATAAAAGATCACTTCCCCTTCAAGAGGAAATCCAGATGATCTCGTCAAACAGCGTTCCAATAAGACAGCACAAGTGTGTCTTGGACTTTAAACGCATGTGAGACACACACACACACACACACACACACGCACACACACGCGTGAGAAAGTGCTTATCGACTGCTGTAAATCGAGGGAGCTGTGCTCAAGGCCACTGAAAACAACATGTTCTCTTTTCTCTTTTCATTGGGAAAAATTTTTATTGACTTCATCTTCCTCTCACCTCTGCTCTTCGACAGTTCCAGGGCTTCTCTGTGGTTTTCTTACTCTTTCAGGTAATTCATTTTAGGTAGGTTCATTTTTGTGGCTTCTGCTATCTTTACCCGGCATGCATGGATTTGAGGATTGGCAGGTGAAGAGATGTGTAGGTTACATTACATATCCCCATAATTGTTGTAAAACAACATTTAAATTACTGTATTTCAGGGGTTAAGTTGGTCGGTTTTATTTTTAAACATTATCCTTTTAAATTATCTGCTGGCTGGATTGGGGGCAATATAGCCTGAAGACTTTTAGTGATCCGATTACTCTTTTTGTATTCTTCAAAAGATCTTCGGCAATAGGCTCACTAATATCTCGTTAACAGTTGAAGGATTGTTTTAGGTACAGATATTCATGATGAATTGTACTCACTTCGATGACCCCTTACATTTTTTTATCCAGCAGCATCATCAGGGCAACAGTTTCATATGTATCAGCCTCGGTTCTACCTTGCAATTGTTAGAATGCCAATAAACATATCTCTTCTTCAGCATCAGCATGTCAGCAACCCCAAAGCTATCAATGAGCTCTAAACACCACGGTGCAGCTATAGAGTGGCTATAGCTCTAGACTCTTGTTTCACCTCCATATTTCCTAAACTGCACACAGTAGATAGCGGTGACCCACTCCCGCCTCCTCTCCTCACTTCACCTCCTCTCTCTGTCCACTAGCTCTCTTTAAACAGGGAGGGATATCGTTCACTATATGGAAACAAGGTTTCAGCCTACTGAGACAAACGCCCAGTACTCCACTCACTTTGCATACGATTTACCCTTTTCCTCTCCTCTTCGGTGCTCCAGGGATTCTGATCTTTGATAACAAAAAAGATGGGGGATGACGTGTGTGATTTTGTCTGGCATTGTTTGGAATACACTCACCGGGGTTTGACAGGGAGGCCCAGCAGGGACCGGCTCAGGCCTGTTTGCCCTATAAAGAGATATCGGCGTTTTGACCGTAGGAGTCTGTGCCCATCATTAATGACCTTTTCAACCACACAGACTGAATACATTGTATTGTGGGTGTACTGTCAGACATCTTGCTAGCCTTGGGCGGCTTTATTCTCTGAAGTGTTAGGGCTGCATAAATCAAAGATTTAAAGATTTTGTTATCTTGCCTTTTAACACTAACATAGAAATGACAGAAGTACGCCTGAATGGGAAAAGAGCTGCGGCGCTGTTTGTGACACCCAGCATGTCACTTGCCAGTAGCAACAAACTACAAATATGAAAACTGATTTTTTTTCAGTATTTTGAGAGGTCATAATTTATTAAGTGCTACATTCAACAAACAATCTATTTACAAGTTTATAGTCTCCAATAAATGACGTTATAGTATGTTGTAAACATTCATAAGCTTACTATGAGGCCAACTGGAGGATGATTATAGTTGCTATTTAGATCAAGAGGAAATACTTCAAACTGTAATCAAATGAAATTGATGTATTAACTGAATGTGGCCAGTTAAGACACAATTCCTGTCAACAATATCAGTATTCTGTTGATAGGATATTTTTTTTTTAAAAAGAAAAAATCGGTGGAAAAATCTCTGCTCCAAGTTTGCAGCTTGCACTTGGATTTGAGAGCTGAACATACCGAAAGTGATTATGTGCCATGCGTGATTATGGATTAATGCGAACAGAAAGTGACAGTAATAAAGCACCGCAGGATGAACAGACAGACTGACTGGCAGGGAGAGCGAGACACTTCCTTCCTCTGAAGCATTACTTCCCGAATTTCCATTTCAATCACCGGCAGCCTCCAGGGAGTCACCCCCCGGCCCCGGAGCCTGCATGGGTGGGAGGAGTCAAGCCCCCTCATTGCCAACAGTGGTTAGCATCGAGCAGCGCTGGCCTGACGGGTCTGCGTTGTTCTCCTTCTGCTGGGAGAAACTATTCAGAGTTTGCATGCAGCTCAATCTCCATCCTGCCCTCTCTCTCTCCGTCTACCAAATCTCCGTCTCCCTTTCAAACGCCTCACTATCTTTAAGCAGCGCGATAACACCAAACTTTACTAGCGTACTGCACAGGACAAGTTTGTCTTACTAGACTTTGCTTCAACTTACTTAAGAGTCATCACTATACTAAGTGGAAACATAATTGAATGCCTCAAACTATAAGGACTATTCAGTGGATTCCGCGCTCTACCCCTGAGGCGTGTTTCCTCCCAGCTCAGTTAGGGGTCATTTGACTTGGTCCTTACATATTAGCGTCTTCTGGCCTTGGAAGTGGAGTTCCTTTTTAGGAGTGTAATCTAGCCATATAATCTGGGTTCAAAGAGGACTGCAGCTCCCTAAACAATAAGGCTACGCCGAGGAGTCGAAGCAGCACTCTCTGCCTGCGAGTGGGATGCACTGATGCTCACTGACATAAATAGGTCCTGCATATTTGGTAACACATTGCCTGGATATATTTGGATGCCTTGCAATAAAATCTCTCTCTCTCTCTCTTTTGCTTCCTTTCTGTGTTTTATATAAGACTGCCACAACTGAAATGTTTCATCTCTGCACAAATGAATTGTAGTGGCACATCTTCTCATGCGTCACACGTGTTATACTCTTGGATACAGAAGTGCTTAAGAAGAATGTGGGTAAAGTGATCAGGAACTAATCAGGCTGGAGTAAATGGTCCTCTGTCTCCCTCTTTCCTATGTCTCATTTTCTCCCTGCCCCCCTCTCCAATGCTGTCAATACTGTAAGTAAGATAAAAGGGCTGTTTAGGTGAAATACAATCAAGACATTTCTGCCTCCTGCCCACTAGCTGAGGATCGATGGCCGCTAAGCATGTTTTCCAGTAACTAACATACATGAATAACATTAGAAGATGGATCTTGGTACTTAGTCAGGAAGATTCTTCTCCCATGGTTTGAGACCAGCCATGCATGAGGAGAAATTCATCTCGCTTTGTTGTGCTCATACGATTACGGCTAGAGATGGAGGGCATCTGCTAAATGTCAGAGAAATGATTCCTTACATAGACACAGACATTACATTTGATTATTTCTGCTTGCTATAAGAGCCCATGCAATGATACGCACAGCTCAGCTCTATGGAAAACATATTGATTGATCTATAGCAGGCTTAACACAAGCTCATGGGACAGCAGTTATTCCCTAAATCTCTTATTCTGATTTTAAATGTGATTATTATTATTATTATTAATATGACTTCTGACCTTTCCTGTCTGCTATGATGTTTTTATAAATACTTGTTCTATTAACAATAACAACGCTGACCACATGGCACTGTCAAGAAATAACTGGGTTAAAATATAATATGGTGTTTTTTTAAAACCACCATGCTACTAAACAAGCTTTCACACGTTTTCGCTCTCCTCGGATGAAGAATTCTGTGCCAAAACAATTTTGCTTCAGAGTGAAATCAATATCAGAGATGAGAGCGGACACATGGCTGAGAGATACACAAAGCTTCCACCTCAACGTATTTACTTTGACGTGTACTGTAAGATATAAGAAAATGTGTTTTTAACAGAGTATTATTGTTGTTATGCATTAAAGCTTCTCCAGCTGTAAAACTAGACTAGTCGGCTGAATCAGTTCATGGGTAAAAATCTTCACCACTATTCATTTCAATTTGCAAAAATTCATAGTTTGCTCTCCCTGGGTGGACAAAGTTGAAAGTATGTTTTATCCAAGTGGCGCTGAGAAATGAAGCCGACGCAGAAGAGCCGAAAACTGCAGTTCCTGAAATGGCCACTTGAGGCGGATCCAAAAGGGAGTCAGTCCTCATAGACCCCACGTTAATATTTAAAAATCTATATGTTTACAGTTCACCATAAAAGAAACGGCTATGGTCACTATGACTTATACCCCCACTCATGACAACTGCATTATATTAATATAAAATGATGCTTAATTGACAACAAAAGGACCACTAAACTAAATTGTGATTATCCGACCTTAACGAAGTACATATTTGAACTGAAACATTTACATTTAACTTTGTTTTTGTAATTCTTTTAAGCCCAACTTGTGATGCTTTTCCTCAACCTAACTAAGTGGTTCCGTTGCCTAAACCTAAAGCAAGTGGTCGTGTTTATAATTCACGACGTTAGCCAAGTTCTAAGTGCACTTGGCTCCCCGGGTGCCTGAGAACGTGACACCGAGGGGTCCGACAGAGCGTCGGTATGATGATTAAAAGGGGGAAAAAAAAGGCTTTGGATATTCAAACACAGATCTGCCATATGACGAAGCGATGAGATGGAATGACTTTGGCTTGGTGTCGGTGTGAAAATCTGGTTTCAAAACTAAATATTTGTTTGTCTGTTGTTGTCAAGTCTAGCTCATTGTGTTTGTGTGCATATCTTCCTCTGCACATTCCTGGGCACATTTTCTTTCATTGTGTTACTGTGTTTGTTGTGTGTGTGTGTGTGTGTGTGTGTGTGTGTGTGTGTGTGTGTGTGTGTGTGTGTGTGTGTGTGTGTGTGTGTGTGTGTGTGTGTGCACATTCTGTCTGTGGATATGCTTACAAGACACAATTCCTTGTTTTTTATTTCCCCTTTCTGCCGGCAACGGAAGACATCTTCAGAGAGCACGTGGCTTTGAAATGAGCCGAGCGAGTATTTGATGTGTAAATGTGTATTCCAGACATGTCAATAGAAAGCCATCAGCTTCTCGGCGTCTGTCAGTCGGAGGTTTTACTTGTCACCAATGTTCTTCCCCTTCATCTGTGCACACTTCTCTCTTATGTACTTTCCCTTTCTGCCTTGACGAGAAAGCAAACTGGCAAGTGTGGCCCGAGGCAGAGCGAGTGAGCCTTTGTTTCAAAAGGTTATACATCTGGGCTCACGCTGATAGGAAAAGGTAGCGACGGAGCAGCTGTTTGAAATTGTTTCATCTCGGACAAAGTGATCACATATGCACCTGAACATGACAAAGAAAAGCGGAAAAAAAGACTGAAGGTCAGAGGTGTTCTGTCTCGTCATTAATGGCAACGTGTTATCACTGAGATTATATAAATGGGCATATAGTTTTCGTGAAAAGAAAGTGTCACGAGCGTCCGCATGATCACAAATACGCATATTCATATATATACGCTGGAGACACACGTGCATTTATGGCCATGAAACTGACATTTGGCTTAATGTCAAATCCATGTTTTCACATCAAATGATTTCAAACGTGACCTTAAAGAGACTCTCAGCACTTTTTTTTCTTTTTTTTTTTACAGGTGGCTGTAAAACACTGAATGGAAAGCGGTCCGCTCGGGTTTGTGACAGGTGCAACGAACGGCGACGTTTTCAGAGTGGAAAGAAAAGCGTTGAAATGGCCCGAGCGACCTCATTACAATGCCATTCAACTCTCCGTCTGTGAATGTGCCCGACCAGTGAATGAATGAGATCGCTCCAAAAACGCATAAAGCAGCACACAATCCTGCTCATCAGTGATACGAGAATGTAATGTAGATGTTTTGACTATTGAGATTTGAGATGTTCCAATATCATTTTCCTTTTTCCCATACTGACTCAAATACCTGAACTCGGCCCCGGATTGGGCGGGATGTACCGATCAGGTGACACGTGTTCACATGATCGGATCGTTGCATGGACCCGGGTACCCAATCCAGAATTGTAGGCTTTTCTGACAGTAGTATTGGTGTCAGAAAAGCTGTTTTTAGAATTCATTGATACTGACATGACTCCAAGCTTGACAGGAGTTGAGTGTCTCAAAAGATCGATTTTAGGTGGAATGTCACTTTAAGAGGACAATTACTATTTACAAGCTGTAATGTAATGAGACCGACTGTGTGGTTCTTGTACAGTAGCTTCAGCATTCATATTCATATATTCATATATTCACAGCTATGAGAACGGCTGCTGCAGTTACTCCAACTTTAAGTCCAAGAAAATGTTTAAAGAAGAAAATAACATATTATCCATTCCCTCATTTTCCCATCAGACAGTCACGCCTAGTTTTTTAACATTTTAAATATTAAATCTTGAGGACACTGTTGTTTGATCTTACACACAGACACACACACACACGTTGGCAACACACACTTATACACACTGTTGACATTTAAAAGAATGGGAGTGAAAGGAAATTATTGTACAGTTCAATTCAGAATTCCTTATTATTCATGGCTATCTTTCTGTACACACAACCTCCAAGCCACAGAACTACAGCACACTGGGTAAAGCTTAATAACATCGCAATATATTTCCTCTTTTTTTAGGGTCTCTGAATACCTATCTCAAATCAAATTGATCCTAAAAACGGAATGAATGCCCCTTTAATGCCCTTAGGGCCTGGTGTGTGTGTGTGTGTGTGTGTGTGTGTGTGTGTGTGCATGTGTGTGTGTGTGCGTGTGTGAGTGTGTGTGTGTGTGTGTGTGTAGTGCCTCAAGAACAAGATTAAAAGCATATATGGCTCGTGTTCTTGCATTGTAAACTCTTTCTTTTGAAAAACACAGCCTTGGGAAATAGGCCCATATGAGCAGAACCCCTGTTGGGTGATATGAAAAGCGTATTAAATGTCACAGACAGCCAAACCTCCCTCCCTCCCTCCAGAGTCACTACTGCGTGGTGATGTTGCCACCACCGCTGCTTACTTCATAACCCAAAACATTTGTTCTTTTTATTTGTGGCATTTAGAGGAATTAAATATCCCAGAGAGATTTAGGCCTTTTCAATGTCTGATCTTACCATGAGCTCATTAAAAATGCATGATCTCCAATCCAGCTTTGGCTGTTGGATAACCGCTTTTCTTGCTCCCTCTCTCTACCATCTGATGGAATGAAAAAGTTTGTTATTAACGTGACTAATTCCAACCTCAAGGGGATTTACATGCCCACAGTGGAAGGCAACTTGTCGCACTAATCAGTGGCCGCTGAACGTATATGTGCAGTGATGTATGGCCGACTGTGTCATGTGAAATGTAACGTGAACTTTAACCGAGACATTAAAAAAATGCAATTTTGTTAATGCCGTGCTTATAAATAGTCCGTATAGATCCTCTGTGCGTTGGGATCTCCGGATGAATCCGCTGCAGATACTCATTTTGTGAAGCTGACTTACACAGTCTAGCGCATTTTATTTATTCTTCAGACCACATTTAAAACCAACACATGTTGATCGACTGCTTCACAGAGGAATTATATATTTTGTTAATTAAAATGGAGGAGAAAAAAAGCCGATAAGTAGCTACATAATAGCCAAAATGAAAGCCATTGTGGGGATAAGTAAAAAAAAAAGATGGGTTTATCATAATGTTTTTATTTGCCGATGGGGACAGTGAGGGGTTAATTGGGGGAAGCAATAGACACAACTAAAGGACTACAGCTAAGCTGGCAGCTCTGTGAAGATGTATCAAGGCACAACAACGTTTTGTGTGAATCCCTTTTAGAGATGAAAATTGTGATATTTCATGTTTTTTTTATCTCAAGATGAAAGGTCACAGGATCACCAAAGTCATCAGGAGATACAATAGATATCTGCACCACATTTTGTAGCCGTCCATCCAGACATTTCATTAAAAAAACACACGCGTGCCTTGCCACACCTAGACCTGTTTTGTTGGGGAGATTTTTAAAAAAAAATCTCAATAACGTTCATAAAGAGTAGGAGTGGTTAGCTCGACAGGCAAAAGGATTTAAGTTCAGGGTGTGTGTGTGTGTGTCTGTGTGTGTGTGTGTGTGTGTGTGTGTGTGTGTGTGTGTGTGTGTGTGTGTGTGTGTGTGTGAGTGTGTGTGAGAGAGAGAGAAAGAGAAAGAGAGAGAGACTCTGGTTTCAGTATCGATATCACAGATTTCACACACCAGGCACCAAACTGTCTGAACACTTTAAAAGAAGCTCCTTGCAGCAATAAATTCTCTGTCTTTTGCTATCAGAGACTCGTACGCCTTCAATCAATGTCCTTTATACGTCATCGTTTTGGTTGTTTGCCCACCCTCTCCAAAACAGAAAAAAAGATCCCAGGTCTAAGATCAAATGTTGAAGGATTAATAAAACAGTGGAGGGCAGGGAACTGTTCCATAATAGATGACCCACTATCAAGGCCCATCACAGCTGAGAAAGACAGACTTTGTACGGCACGCTGGTCATTCCAGGTCGCAAATCCAGTAATCTATATTTCAAGAGTCCTCTTGTAAAAGTGAAGCCCCTCTGTTGTTTATGATGAGTTAGAAAAGATCCCTTATTGTTTTTCCCAATACTTTTTTAATCTTAGTTTTAAGTGCCTCATCAATGTTTCATGCGGCCGCTCTTCCTGTCTTTTGTGTGATGGCTTTGATGTTCGGCTTTCCCTATCTGAAGACCATGTATTTTTCATATCCTCTCTGACAAAGCATCTATGCATTCACAATGCACTTCACATTGTGTCGTCAGAAATAGTAGTTTATGATAATGCAGTCCTGTACATGTACACAATGAGACCATCCAAGGAATTAAACCGGTTGCAGTTACAAAAACAAATTGAATCTTGTATAAATCTGGGCCAAAAGCCCCTAATTTCACAGCACTTGCCTTTTAGAAGAAAAAAAAGAAGAGAAAAAAAGCAATTTTCCCAGCATGGTATTGCATCTGAACTGAAAGTTGTGATTACTTGTTGCAACTAAAGAGATGATCATACTGAGAATAATAGGCGAATATTGCAGCCATAAATTATGGTCCATTAGTTTAGTTCAAGGATGGATGCACGAAAAATCCACGCAGTGCCAGGGCAATTCTCTGCTTGATGCTCAGGGCACTCCGGCTGTTAGCTGTACAGCACAAAGTAATGCAGGGTCAGGTGGGGGTACCATTAATTAAAAGCATGTGCTCCACAGAAGCGCCTCTCTGCAATGCAATAAAACAAGTTTATAGGCCTCCGCTGCCCACATTCTTTTCTCCCCTCTTTTCATCTCTATGACAAAATACCCTCTCGCTGGTCAGAGCATCACTCTCCGCCTTCTGACAGCTCCAGGATTACAACTGTAGGAAAGAGGGTGAGGTGACAACGGGGCTCCTCAAAGTCATCCAGGCAGTATCCTCCACCTCAGTCTTCTTGGCAGGCGCGCTTGCATGCTGATCAGTTGTGGGAGAGGACGAGGGAGGAAGGACGGGAGGACAGGATCGTATGGCCCGGGCACTGCGAAGAGCCGCCACCTGATCCCACAGCTGCTGGTGCAGCCCAGGCGCCTCTCGCTCTCCCACTCAATAAGTGGAGACAGGACGGGCCGGCGTGAGCAGAGTGATATGGCTGTGTTTCCATCAGCTCTTTGTGTCTGCGTTCACACCTAGGCCCTTCAACATCTGGCCACGTCACATCTAAGATGTGCAGTAACCCCGTCAGAAGTCATCGCGGTCGCAGTGCGTTTCTGTAACATGTGTCTTAACTAAGGCTCCTCAAAGCCTCTGAGGTCAGCTACATGACTTTTATTCCCCATGTTCTTGTCAGGAGCTGGAGTTTTTGTGTCTTGTTTCCGCTTTTATTTTGAAGTCCCCGTCTCTCGTATTCCTCTGTTTCCCTTCACTTCCTGTCCCTGTGATTGTCTGCCCTGTCCCTGATTGTTTCCTGCTGTGTCCAATCACCTGTGTATTTGAACCCTGTTTGTCTCATTCCCCAGTGTTAGATCCCTAGAGATCGCTTGTGATTCCTCAATTTTAAATAATTCCACTAGTTAAAGTCCATCCATCCATTTTCAATACCGCTTATCCTCATTAGGGTCGCGGGGGCGTTGGAGCCTATCCCAGCTGACATAGGGCGAAGGCAGGGGACACCCTGGACAGGCCGCCAGTCCA
The DNA here is from genome assembly GCF_009769545.1 of Cyclopterus lumpus. Taxonomy (NCBI): domain Eukaryota; kingdom Metazoa; phylum Chordata; class Actinopteri; order Perciformes; family Cyclopteridae; genus Cyclopterus; species Cyclopterus lumpus. Next base: position 6,135,268 of record NC_046970.1, on the reverse strand, counting down.
TCGAGGGCACATGTAGGGACATACAACCATTCACTCTCACATTCACACCTATGGGCAATTTAGAGATCAATTAACCTGCAGCATGTCTTTGGACTGTGGGAGGAAGCCGGAGAGCCCGGAGAGAACCCACGCTGCCACGGGGAGAACATGCAAACTCCACACAGAAGGACCGCTCCGACCGGGAATTGAACCCGCGGCCCTCTTGCTGTGAGGCGACAGTGCTAGCCACTACACCACCGTGCAGCCCTCACTAGTTAAAGTGAAGAATAAAATTTCTTTTCAAAGTTGTCGGCGTTTGGGTCCTGTCTCTTGGTGGCTACACATGACAGTTTTACTTCATGGTCCTCTGGCCCGGGCGTCGCAGAACATCCTGCTCATTTATTTTGGTACCCAAGTTAACCGGTCACAGCGCGCTGTGCGCGGTTCACAGAAAAATTGACAGCGTAGAAGAATATCATACCAACAACATTGCTACAGTTTCCATTTCAAAATAAAAGCCGTCTAGCGTCTTTCAGAAGTGTTGTGGAAAATTGCAATGAACTACACGGCTCCATGTATGAATAAAGTACCGGCTGTTGATTGTAAACTGGTCATATTATTATTTACAAAAGAGCACATACTTCTAAACTTTTTGTTCTACCAAATTTAAATGAAAATGGCCTTCATAATGAAATGAAATGAAACATTCTGGCCCTTATGAAAGGCAAACTCCAGCTTGGAGCGACGCAGTCCAGCGAGGCGGCTGTCACGCAGGCAGTGCGGCCTGTAGCGTAACTAATCCTCGCTGAAGCGCAGTCACAAGCGACACTTAGAGGATAAATGTAGGCTAAACGCTCAAATATACTGTAGTGTGTCAGAGTATAGAACAGGCATTAAGTCAGTTAACTAACCCAGTTATGTCTCCGCAAAGTTTGGTGTGTCATACCAGACCAAGAGCAGAGGGTTTAACTGGAGTCCCATCTCATTGGCAGGGAAGGTTTGGATTTAAAGTTCACCCCGTTAAAGTACCGCAACAACAATAAATGTATGGAGGCCGTAACCTGCTTTAATATATTCCACACTATGAACGTGTTTACATTGATGTTACATTTACTTTGTGATGAAGACGGGGAGCTACGCACGGATACTAATCAGGCCTCCACAGTCCTTGAGTTTCCCCGGAAAACCCGGTTCTGAATATTGTAAGAACCAGGAGCATTTTTATCTGTAGTTTGAGAAAGTTGTGAGTGAGATTATTGGATTTTCAATTTATGATCCCACATGCAGCCTCTCCTCTGTCTGGTTCTCCTCAGCAATCTGTGGCCTGAGGGAGGGGCTGAGCTCCTCCTTCACCACACACACACACACACACACACACACACACAATCAAACAAACACACACATACACTCTCTCACATGGAGGCAGTAGCATAGAAAATTGAAAATTTTACACCTAAACAACTACTGTGAGTGCAATAAAGCCTTTGCGAGTGAAAAGCATATACGTGTAATTCATCAAAACATCCGTAAACACAAGTATAAACTTGGAGAAGAGAGACGTTTTCAACCCCTTTGCCATCAGACTACCCATCCTCGCTCTACCTGGCCAGGCAGTATTCCCACATCAGCAATAAGAGGGAAGGTGTCAGTGAACAGGATGAATGATAATGACTGATTACTCTGATTACTGGGCACTTTGCCAGGTGTTGATATGGTTGTCTGTCTCTCTGTGAATGGATTTTGTCACCACAATAGCGCCACAGCCGGGTAAGATGCAGTCACAAAACTTGCTTGCAAGTGCAAACAGCGGTAGCAGTACAAACAGCGGTAGCAATGCAAACAGCGGTAGAAGTGCAAACAGTGGTAGAAGTGCAAACAGCGGTAGAAGTGCAAACAGTAGTAGAAGTGCAAACAGCGCTAGAAGGGCAAACAGCGGTAGAAGTGCAAACAGCGGTAGAAGTGCAAACAGCAGTAGAAGTGCAAACAGTAGAAGTGCAAACAGCGGTAGAAGTGCAAATAGCGGTAGAAGGGCAAACAGCGCTAGAAGGGCAAACAGCAGTAGAAGTGCAAACAGCAGTAGAAGTGCAAACAGCAGTAGAAGGGCAAACAGCGCTAGAAGGGCAAACAGCAGTAGAAGGGCAAACAGCAGTAGAAGGGCAAACAGCAGTAGAAGTGCAAACAGCGCTAGAAGGGCAAACAGCAGTAGAAGTGCAAACAGCGGTAGAAGTGCAAACAGCGGTAGAAGTGCAAACAGCGGTAGAAGTGCAAACAGCAGTAGAAGTGCAAACAGCAGTAGAAGGGCAAACAGCGTTAGAAGGGCAAACAGCAGTAGAAGTGCAAACAGCAGTAGAAGTGCAAACAGCAGTAGAAGTGCAAACAGCGCTAGAAGGGCAAACAGCAGTAGAAGTGCAAACAGCAGTAGAAGTGCAAACAGCGGTAGAAGGGCAAACAGCGGTAGAAGTGCAAACAGCGGTAGAAGTGCAAACAGCGCTACCAATGCTAGCAGTGCAAACAGCCCGAGCAGTGCAAACATCCTTAGCAGCCCTAGCAGTGCAAACATCCCTAGCAGCCCTAGCAGTGCAAACAGCCCGAGCAGTGCAAACATCCCTAGCAGCCCTAGCAGTGCAAACAGCCTAGCAGTGCAAACAGCCCGAGCAGTGCAAATATCCCTAGCAGCCCTAGCAGTGCAAACAGCCCGAGCAGTGCAAACATCCCTAGCAGCTCTAGCAGTGCAAACAGCCTAGCAGTGCAAACATCCCTAGCAGCCCTAGCAGTGCAAACAGCCTAGCAGTGCAAACATCCCTAGCAGCCCTAGCAGTGCAAACAGCCCGAGCAGTGCAAACATCCCTAGCAGCTCTAGCAGTGCAAACAGCCCGAGCAGTGCAAACATCCCTAGCAGCTCTAGCAGTGCAAACAGCCCGAGCAGTGCAAACATCCCTAGCAGCTCTAGCAGTGCAAACAGCTCTATCAGTGCAGTGCATTTTCAGCGGTTAAAATGGTTACCAATAAAATAATACAATGTCAGCTGTCGCTAACTAACCTTCATGCCAGGAATGACTTGATGACAAAACTAAATGAAACCTTGCTGGTGTCGGGTTTGTGTGCTCTCTGCAAAACAGATCGTGTGTAGAAGAATTTAATGGTGTTTCAATCCCCATTTTATTTCCCACCTCTTTTCCCAAACATAAATTGAGAGAAAAGGGTATTGAAAGTTTCTAGCCACTGTTAGCTCAGTCACAGTTTATTCGACATGTGTTTGTATCATCGACTCGTGTCACTGTCTGCGAATAAAAATCGGGTGCGGCAACTTAGCTCATGTGCTACAACAGCATCCTCCAATTTTGGACTCTCTGGTTTTCCATTTCCTAAAAAGGTCAGAGCTGTCAATACAGCTTGCTGTTGGTCAACAGCACTAATTTGAATGTCAAGTTTGTCACCAGTGCAATGAATTGATTAAGGCGGGCCTTTAGCAACAACATGCTTTTTCATATATAAGTGTTACTGTGCTATTTATTACTTACATATCTTTCTTTAGCACTCGCTCAGCCGAGGCATGGTATGGACAATAACATTACGTTAGCTGTCAGATTAGTTATATATTTTTCTTATCGTCATGGCAGCACTGTCAAGTCGCATGCCTGTCACATGAATCAGAGCCCGGGTTTTCTGTGGTCCACAGGTTCTCACCAGGAAAAAGATACATGACATACTGCGCTTTACATGACATTGGCTAACAAATATTAAATCTGTGCTACATTCGACATGAGAAAAAACAATCTGAATTCAGAAGCTTTTCAGCTGTGGCCTATCTATCGGTTCCCTCTGTTGTCTGCCTGCGTCTTGCTGTTGCCTGTCACCTCTCTATCATTTCCTTAATGTCTTTTTCTCCCTCGACTGGCCTCCTTCACTGCCCTGTTTGAACCAATTTCCTCTCTGCCCACTCCACCTCCTCTTCCCTTTCTCCTTCTCTCCTAACACTATCATTTTGTCCCTTTTACTTCAGAACCTGGCTCTCCTCTTCCCAATCCCAGACGGATTAGCATAAATTACACATTTCCCAGTGACTCTGTAATAAAACACTGTATCCAGGTTGTTTCTCCGAGAGCAAAAAACCGTATTGACGTCTCCCCAAGGTCAGGACAGACCTGAATAGCCCACCTTAATTCGTTTCGGGGAGACGGTACTTTTGAATCGCCTAGCGGGCCAGGTGTTGCCTTTAGATTACACTGTGAGCTCACACGGGCAAGGAGAAGGTCTGTAATCAGGTTAGTAAATAAAAAGACACAGCTCCTTCTCTCCCTCTTCATAAAATTACAGCCATTTTGTCAACACTCAGGACCATTTATCCCTGAGGCTCTCTGACGAGCAACATGGAGCCGTGTCTGACCGTGTCTGGCTGCGAGTGTTTCAAGGTTGACATGATGCCGCTGCAGCCGGAGGTGCGCGGAGGTTGGATGAGACAGGACAGCAGGCCGCTGCGTAGGTGAGAATCGCCAGCTGACTCACTATCACAACACGAAAAAGACATGCAATCAGACGCCATGTCTCACCACTCACCCAGACCCCCCCCACACACACACACCCCCACCACCCTCCCCCCCTCCTCCTCCTCCTCGGCAGGTCTCTCTTAAGAGACGTTTGGCAGACAGCAGAGCATCTGCTATTATCTCCAAATTTAGTTAGGATTCCCTCATTCCACGGCTACTGATTTGTCTGTCTGGGTTATGAAAATGGCCACAGCAACACACACAAACAGACACACACACACACATATATATATATATATATATATATATATATATATATATATATATATATAGTATATTACAAATCATAGTGTTGCCTGTCTATTAGAGAAATCAAGTGCCATTTCACACCATGACCTCGCCACCCACGGCCTCAAAATAATTGATAGTGTTGCGGGAGGACGCGGAGCACATCATTAACATTCATTACTGTGTATCTGACAATATCGTGTGGAAACATACAAATGTCTATCTCTCTGCCTGGGGAGAGTGGGGAGTTGGAATTATTGACATTGGCCCTGAGCTTGTGCTTGCCGTTCAAAAATATATTGAAGTTTCATCACAAAATGTATATTTGAAAATATTTATGAAACGAACATGTAGAGGCGTGTGGGCTCTAATACCGGAGAGCAGAGAGCAAACAGAAATGTAATATTTCTTTTTTTTTATTAACATTCATTCATTCATTTATTCAAATGTCATGAAAATTGAAGTAGTTTTTTCTGTCCGATTACAAGAGACATTTTTCCCTCATTAAGAAACACTTGATTAGAGAAATCCAAACTTTGATTGGAGCTATGCGTGTGTTAATATCGTGATGCCACTGTAAGTAATGTTTGTATTCCTGATATTTATGTGGCGCATTGCTCCCATTTATTATGTTGTGGGTTGCTGCTGAGCCCTGTGGGGTTTCACCCGGTAAAGAAAAAAGAAACAGAAAACCTTGTGAATCTTTTCTGCTTCCCCCCTTCATTTCCCCACTGGTTAATCCCATCTCACGAAAAAATGCCACGTTGTGTGAAGTGAGCTTCACCCAGCAGGAAACACGCATCTGCAACATTAAGCCTCATTAAACTTCAGAAAGTTCACTTTATGCCACAGATGTCCCACAGCTCTGACCTTTTCCCATCACACCTTGTGATCACATGAGCAGAGACCAAGGATCTCGCCGCGATTCGTTTTGTGTATCGAGATAAAGTTGCGGAAAAGAAATTTGCTTTTTCTTTTCTTTCCTTTTTTTTTTTTTTTTTTTTTTTTTTTTTGGCACTAATAGCCTTTCAGTAATAATAATGGGAACAAAGTTTGAAAAAGTGCTACACGCACACATTTTGTTACTGTTGTGAATATGTGCTCCGTAAGACATCTGGATGATGCGTCACGTATTACATGAGCACAAGATCCATACGCAAACACCACGCAGCCAGAGTCGCTCAGTAATTGGCTTTATGAAATAAAACTTCTCCCCTAAAAGCTTTCTTCTCCTTATGTATGCAATGACCCAAAGTTATCAACCGACAACCAGACGGGATCAGGGGGTTTACGAAGAATAACACAAATCAGCTTACTCACAATAGCACAAAAGGATGCGAGGAACGCGCTAAAGCGCTGTCAGCACTTTTGCGAGAGGCGGCGGCAGGAAACGAGCTCCACTGACGGTGTAAATCATAGATCAGTTCATTAGCAGAATGGCACTGATGGATTTACATCGGGGTCAGAACATTACCAAACGCCTGGAGGATCCTTCTACAACCTTGTGCAATGTTTCACTTCTGTAGCCATTTTTTCGCTGAACATTTAAATCCTTTGTTCTCCTCCACCTTGGGCACAAGTAGAGGAGATTTACACCCAAAAACACTTTCTCCCGTTGAACACGTATAATACGAGCGATATCGAAGCACAAAGAATTCAAATTCATGCTACGATATACATGATTAAAAAGTCCCATGCCTCTAATGTTGTCCCATAATATTTCACATCACTTCTCAGGAAGCTTGTAAGTGACAATAATGTTTCCGGGACCTAACCGCAGACGTATCCGAGCAACGATTGCTCATCATGCATGTTGATTTAACTAAAGCAGAGAAAGTTATGCAGCGGCGGATCGAGCATGGCTGCCGCCTCGCAGCAGGAATGCTCAGGGCTCATGAATTTTGCGTGTTCTCCCTGCATTTATGTATCAACGGGTGGTCATTTCATCATGAATATGTGCGCGGCGCAATGGATTGGCAACCTTTCAATCTGACTTTTGCACGAAACATGCTGAAAGCCATGTTACAACGCAATTATGGAATATCGAGTTCATGAGTGATTTCTGCTCCGGTGAGGAAAAAACGCCTGTGTGTGTGTGTGTGTGTGTGTGTGTGTGTGTGTGTGTGTGTGTGTGTGTGTGTGTGTGTGTGAGTGTGACAAGGAGCAGAAATCAGGCTGCGAGTCACAGAACACTTTCTCCTGCCTCCACAAAGGTGTCTTTCTTTTCTTCCCTGGCATGAATTACCTTTGCCTGGAGCCCTCTCTTTTGAAAGTCAAAAAGGTTATTCATGTGGCGTGCAAGAAACTCCTCAACAGAATTGCAATTCCGTTGTAAAATGTGGCATAAAGGCCTTTGAGCTTTGGGCAATTCATTGTCAGTTTCATATAGGCGGATGTCTGCCGGTGATTAATGACTCCTTTAATTGCTGCTCTTCCACGACGTCACATTTATGCCCAGCTCAGTGCTTAAACAACCACTGTATTCTAATCAATTCCTTATTTATATAATACACAGGTGACAGGTGTATCTGAGCCCAACATGTAATATCTCTCAACCGCCCCGAGTGGATGTGTGTGTCGTTGTCTGCCGTGGCTGTGGTCTGGCTCCCATTCTGTATTTCCTTTTCGGCGCCGCAACTTGGTCCATCCAAGGTCAAGTAAAGGTGAAGCTCTAGTCTCGTTTGAGGAGTCTTCTTTATTGCTATGTGTGAGAAGTGTATTCTGGGCTCTGCTCTCAGTCCACCAGACTAGAGTGAGTGTCACTCCCCCGAGAGGAGCTGTCACGGGCAGGAAATGCCCTCTGACAGGAAGAAGGCACGTTTTCTGCAACCAGAGCAGCAAAAGGCAATGCCTTTTAATTAGAAAGGTGTAGCTGCGTGGCTTTTTATCTTGCATGTTTACTTCAGGACCTGGAAGAGCCACAGAATTTAAATGACACACCTGGAAGAGTCTGCACCGGAAATGGGCGAGCATGATTAAAAAACATTGAATATGAGGTGGTCTCCCATAGATCTTCATTTTGAAAGCACTGCTGTGGAGTAATTTGCTTTTTTCATTATCTCCAAGTGTTTTTTATATGTTTTAAATTAATACCACCATCATTAATTTGATATGAATTGCTACGCTTCACATTTGAGCTTCAGCTCCAGATTATTTTCTACCTTAAATGCAAGAGGCCCCATTATTTATGTTGTGTGCTGAATGGCTGACTGGCTGACTGGTACATGTCTGTGGTGTATATATATATATATATATATATATATATATATATATATATATATATATATATATATATATTATTATTATTATTATATTTTTTTTACTTAATGGTATGTAATTGAACACAACTTTCTTAAAGAAGGTCCACTGTTAACATCTAAATTACAAACAATGGCCCTGAATCAAAAGTATCTGAAAAAACAAGATCCCAAACATCCCAAGGCTGAATAACATTTCTCATTAATAATAAATATATCTTCCAGTTTGCAATCTGTGGACTTTAACCTGCTCATCAAACCGGCATTTAAATGTGTACAGTTATGAGAGGTATAATAATGACGAAATGCCAACATTATTTTAAAAAAGCCAACCGGGGACATGCTGCTGTATGGTGACATCATAGCAGGTGGGGATCCGAGGACAAAAGTAGTCCACCTGTGATGTCACTATAGTAGTGGGAGGCAGGAAAAAGCACAATGCACTGAGCATCGTGCTCCTGACACCCCTCCAGGAGGTGTAGGGGGTCTTTCTTGTGACAACGTAATGGCTTCTAGGCCTTTTAGAGGGTTAACACTCAACAGGGTGTTTGAACAATATGAGGCCATGGTGAGGCCGTGCTTTTCTTCTGCTAAGGATTTCCTTTCATGAGGCTTGAAAGAACAAGAGGAAGCACGCTGGTGGCCAGCAGGCTTTGGTATTGCCGTGGGAGTCCTGTAACGTTCCCTCTCGGGCTCCTTGAAGGTTCTATCACTGAACCAGCACCCCGACTTGCTGGTTTTGACCCCCTCAGACTGTTTCCCCTTCTCCGTGAACCTTGACATCTGGTGAAGTTGTGCCAGACATCTCTACTTTCAACCATGACCGCCTTGTAAAGAAAGCGGTCCAAGTCGAGACATGACCAATTGTTTGCGCGATGTTGTGGAACACGACACTGATATAAGCAAGAGGCTGTTTTCTTTCCTGCAGAGAAGGAGGACTTACCTGACAACTGACGCTGCTGTGTTTTACTATCTAATTATCGCCCTGCTGCTGGAAAACAGGACAAACTGATCAGAATTCATCCATAACATCTTCAGGCAGAAGACCCCCCCCCCCCCCTCCCACTAGCACATCGATGGAAGCACCTTGCAGTCCAGACAGTCAAAGAGAGCCGGCGGCTTAAAAATCCCAGGCAGATGTACTGAAGTCTGAAGTCTTTCCCTCATCGTGTGCTCCTGGAGCGAATCTCCTAAACTGTTTGCGTGAATTTTAATCTTTCCATTCAATTTTGGACGCATTTTTTCGCTGCCTCATAAAGTGCCACCCACGTTTGGCAATCTACAGCAATGTAATCTTTACATCATGTGCCTCCACATGAAGCTCACACCTAACTTAAGGCACGCAGTCAAAGAACTTGCATTGGTGTGTCGGTCAATCTGCAAAATAAACCAATGTCACCAATCATAAACCACATAGCACAAACTATAATTCATGCAAAACATGCATCTAAAACACTTTTTAAGATTGCTTACATTTTTGTAAGTTTGTGCTCATAGATGCAATTGTTTATTCACATATGTTTTCATGTGCCGCATGTGGATTCACATAATAATAGAGTGTGTGACCGGGTGTCTGTGCTCTGCACTGGCAGCAGGAGAAACGTGCATTGGAAGCAGAGTGGTGGAGGCGAGGGCGACGTGACGGCACGCTCGGCTTGTTCAGCTGGTGACCCCACTCATCACCTACCTCCAGGCTCTCCCTCCTCGGCAAAAAAAATAAAATAAAAACAATACAATCTTTTACTCAGCCTCTCCGGGTAGTGGGCTGTGTATTGGCAGCTGCCCAAAATGAATGCAACTTTAATAAAGTATAGCTGTACGTGGGAGATCTGGCACATGGGGGGCAAAATAAAGGCATTTTAGTGTTGGATTTAGCACCAACATTGGAAGCTTTGTATTGGAGTGTGGGGGTTTGCACATGGCAGGGGATCATTTCAGTCAAATGTATTAACTTCATTCTTAATTATATTTTTGAGCAAACAACATATTAACACGACCAACTACAAGGACCAGGTGAATATCTGACAAGCTAGATTAATGTTTGCACTAGTGTTTTATTTTTAAATCGTGCCTGAGATAGAATCATCAAACTACGCTGTTATGAATTATGAATAGCCAGATAACACATTAGTCACAATCTATTAGACAAATGTCATATGGAAGCAAAAAAAAAACAGAGAGCTATGAGCTTCTTTTAATTTGATAACAACCTGCAGGACCTGCTTTGTGCTTCCAGTGCTTCTTTATGTGGTTGCCTCAAATGCATTGTATGTTATATATTAATTACAGATCTTATAAATTAAGTGAGTACATTAAATATTAAAGTATAGGGTCACATTTACTTGCCTTGTAAGGTAAGAAGTATGGACTCACCGGCTTCACAGGACCTGCTAAACTGCAAATCTATCACAGAAAACATGTTCTCACCATTATCTAACACATTGGGTAGAAATTGTGTTCCGCCGTCACAACTTCTGAACTGCATGGGCATTGTGTTACAACAGCACGTCAGCCCTTCGGTGTAACGAAAGCTGAGCTTGCATGAATAGAGAAAAACTGAAAAAAATCGAGGCGGATGGAGCGTGATGGTAAGGGGGAAGGTGCACCAAAACAAAACAACATAAAAAGGACAGAACCGCACTGAAATCCAATTTCGAGGGCCTAATCAGGGCAATGCTACAGGAGAGACGAGCAGAGCTGAGGTGGAACGGAGTGTCTGATGAGATTCTGTGAGCGCACAGCATCCAGCAGTCATGGATAAGGTTGTACTCTTGGCTGTGAACATCTCTCAATGGTGGCAAATCTGATATAGTTAGTTAACACAAAGGGTCCATTGATATGAATCAGAGGTTGGATTAGACTCTGTCGGAGAAATGGTACAGCATCATTTTACCTTTTGGAGAACAAAAGCTGGTTGCTGGAGCAACCTACCACACAGCCTTTCATGCAAGTCAATTTTGTAACCCCACTATGTGTACCTTCTAAAGTACAATTATGTACCTCAAGGGACCAACATGTTCCTTTGTACAGAACATGACACATCATGCAATGCTGAAAAATAAATGTCCCACTTTTTCCCTTTTTCTTTTTCCCAGAGTACAGACCTTCAGTTCTAGAAACGACATTCAGATTGAACAATTCCGCACTGCAGGAGCTACTACGTACTTTATGTCCGTGTCGATGCCCTTTTCCTTGGCCCGGGCGCGGTGAAGGAGCTGCTGATGCTTTCGACCACAGGTCGTGATCCCTCACGGATTTCCCACCAACTGATTGTGTTTGATGGGGTCAACCTATAAGCACTGCTGCCTTAGGCTGACCGCGGTTCTCTGTAGTGATGGATGAGTGCTTTGTTAGCACCATCAAGGTGCTCGGACTAACAAAGCACAAATAATAAATAAAACAATACCCTTGAACAAAGCATATTTGTACCCGTATGGTGGATAAAACGGTACGCATCGAGGTCTGAAAAAGACCCATTACACGTGTCTGTTATGGTGCATCTGTGACAAATGTAGTTTCCAGCTCTTCTCTTCTCACTGCGCTCTGTGTGTGTGCGTGTGTGTGTGTGTGTGTGTGTACATTGAACAGTAAAACCTTGCTTGGAGACGGAACCCATCATTATTCTCATATAGGCTGGGCCGAGAGTCCATCAATCAAATGGTCAATTCTCTTCACACATAGGGAGCAATCAATTTGTTGGAAAGCACTTCTTCTTGAAATACATGAAATCAATTAATTCTATTCTTTAATGCTTAAATGCAATTCTGTATTTCACCATCTTCTTTTTGTATGTCGTCACAGGATCAGAGGAATTATATCTCGCCGGCTCCGTCACTGCCCTTTTCGTGGCGCTCTTATAAATTTGAACTTGACACTACATTGGGCTGAATCCAAACTGGTTTTGTAACCGTGCCCTAACCTCAGAGAACACCTCTTATTAATGTGCGTGTAAGTGTCTTTCAACTCTGCTGAAGCCGGATCATATTTCATGTTTTTATTGAAAAGAGTGCACATTTGAGTTCATAATCACCTCTGCTTTTACGCCAGGGGCCCATTCCTCTCTCGCTTCCTTGATTTATGTTTCACTTATCGCTGCTCGTGGGCTTGTCGGGAGTGTGAATGTAGCTGGTGGATGACCTGGATATCTCAGAGCATTATAAAGCACTAGAGGGACACTCGGGCTTTGAGAAATTGGGTGGACGGGGCATTGCTGTGAGTACACTGTTGTCAATACGGCCTCTGCCCTGAGGGCCACGTTACGGGCTGCATTTATCTATTAGCTCCAACTTATTGTCAATGAATGAGCGAATCATACAATGTTGAAACCATATTGGCTTTTCTTGAAATGTCTATTTGCTGTTTACTCCATCCGTATAGCGGAGGTTCAAGACACGCTGTTGTAGAGAAAGAACCGTGTGACTGTAGTGTTTATTTATTATTTATTTTACATTCTATGTGGTCCACCTGGGGTCCATGCAGACGGGTTTGGAGATTGGGATTCTGTGGATTTACTGCACTTGGGCACTGGTTGTTTTCCTGCGTGTAATTTGCACATCAGGGAGAGCGTTCCAGCTGTGATGAAAGGAAACTGATTCATAATTCATGGAGTTGTAAATGTGGGTGCAACAGGCTAATGGACTATGGACTGTTATGTAATGAGCCACCGCGTAATGAAATTTAGGGGATATTGTCTGACCCACACACCCTATTTGAAAGAAACTAGGTTTTCCTAATGAATGTTGAAGTTCTGACCTCTACATAGATGACCCTCTCTGATTAAGGTGAACCGCTTATCAGGAATGTGTATCCGGCTGGCAGCTAGAAAAGAAAGCACTGGCATTGTAAGCCAAACAGTCACACTTAATTGCTCGTATCCAATCGTATCTCCGTCACTGTTTAAGATGTAGATCATTGACGTCAGTCTCTCTTTTGAAGTGACACTTAGATTAGGTAATTCTTGCATAAAAATATATCATAAAAGTGCGAGATAAAGGCACGGTAGAACAGATTGGAGAGAGAGGGGCGGATAAACAGAGAAGGAGGGGGAGAAAGAGACGGCAATAGCATGCTAAAGAAGCACCACTCTCTTTGTTCTCATGCCACACGCAGGGAAAAAGGCCACATCAATGATGCTGGATGTTTCCAGCAAATAGCATAAAAGAGAAACAGCGCTCTGCGAGAGGAGGGAGAAAGTAAGTAAGCGTAAAAAACATTTGAGATTCTGGAGGGGACTCAGTCCTCCCTGTCACTCGTCCATCCTTCCCAGAAAGCACAAAGAGCATTATGCATGAAGCCCAGAAGGTCTCCGAGTACGCACCCGGCTGTCGCCCGGCTCCAGCGTACAAAGTCATTCCGACACCCTTTCTCTAGGAATTCACAATGCAGCGCGACACAATAAAATACATCCAAATCAATGAGGGGTTAAGAGGTGATAATTCTTACACTTTCAGCCTTGACCACCTCCTCTGTTCTCTTATTGAAGCGTGAATTACAGCCAGGCGCCTTTTCGGATATGACATATATTTCCCACGTGGGTAGAGATTGAATTTTTTATTTTTTTTTAAAGAGAGAGAGAGGTATAAAAGATATTCAAATGCATTGTGTCCTTTTCTTTTGAAGTCTCAAAGTGCTGTCTTGGATTTTTTATATATCTGTGGATTTTCTCTTGGGTAAAAGTGCAAAACTTCCTTATTCTGCTGTAAAGTTTAGTGAAGGAACGCAATCTTGGGATGTGGCAACCTCCCAAACATTGTGCAGGTGTGTTTTGCAGATAAAGTTAGACTAAAACACACTGTAGGGAGGGGGGAATAAAGGCTGAATCGGATAGTGCACAGAACAAGCTATATGATGGCACCTCCTGATAAAGAGCTGGAGAGAGAGAGAGAGCGAGAGAGAGAGAGAGAGACACACATTCACCTTTGTATGCATTTTTTATGACAGCACTGCTGGCACAAATCCCAGCATGTCAAGCAATCTGATATGAAGCCAGTCAGAGATCTTAACTTCCACCTGCTCGCAGGCATGCGTGTTTATGCTGACAGCTTTAAAATCTTAGAGGGATATATTTCCTCTCCTTTCCCTGTATTCATCCGCATGACTGTTCAGAATATATTTGATTTTTTTTCAATCATTTTCATGTCCGGGTCCAACAAATATCATCCAAAATGCACAATAAATAGATGACGAATCATAATAGAGGAAGGGCTGACTGATTTAGATGTAGTTATTGCCTTGTTAAACTCTTCAACTCGGGTAAAAGAGCATCATTCAATATGATACATGATAATAGACTGACACAGCACATCTATATCTGCGGATCAATTGTATTCCCTTTTCAGTTACACAGTGTTATTTATATGGACATGTCTTTTCTCTGTGGTGTTAATAGTTACCATTCAAGGAAAACAAAACTTTGCCACAGTTCATATTCCAAAGATATAAAAAATATATTCAATCCACACAGGAAAAGAAGAGCACGTGGGCTGCGGTTGGGATGTGGACCATGACACGGGGTTTAAGAGGACACTGTTCCCCAATCACAAAAAAGAATATTCAAATCAAAGAGATGTACCGGTCCCAACGGCCTTCACTTCTAAAAATGCTATTTACATAATACCACATTGGAATATGTGCAAATTAGGATGGTGAAAGACGCATTCATTCATGTGGGGGGGGGGAAGGCTGGATGCCGTGTGCTGCTTAGCAGTACGCCATGTCATCCCACAGCATAATATTCCTCACTCGAGAATATGCAGGAAGGAAAAAAAAAATAATTTCATTTTCCGCAGATGTTCACATGAACGCCTTCTCGTGAACAGAGCTGGCGGAGAAAGAAGAAAAAAAAAGTCTGTGTGATGGTCGGGCTGTGCGAGAGGCTGACACACGTGTCACTTAGAATTCAGCCGTGTCGCACCCCGGACCAAGCCAGTGCAGCCAATATTGGTTTTGTGTCAAAAAGCTACTTGAAAGTTGGATGTGTTAATCTTCCTGCTAATGGCCTGGCAAAGGCCTCCTTATTATTCCGGCCCCAGCCTCCCTCTACTGAGGGTGTCTCCACAAGGTTAATTAGTGGAAGGTCCCCCGAGGTTGCCCACGCGATGTGGGCTTAGCATAGTGGAGGTGCCTCTACACAAACAAGGTTAATGGAGCCTCAGATAACACCCTCCTTCTCTCTCCCTCATCCACATGCATCCACATGGAGACTGTTACTGTGCCATAGTTATTCGTCAGCCTTTTAGGTGGAGGGGCTGGCTGCCTTGGGAGTTTGAACTGTAGGTATTAGCCATTGAGCTGACATTCACATCCGCTTGCGGTCATTGCATTATTTAAGTAATACTTCAGTTGGCAATGGGAAATGGCAGTATGGTAAACAACCAACTGCTATTTCCGGCTATATTATGTGAGGGAAACCACAAAGTTTAATCATCATGTGTCAGTGTGCAGAAACAGCAACAACAGAAAAACATTTTGGCTACTAAAAAATGCATTTGGATATCATTTCGCCCGGGAAAACCATTTTAGGAACTATCATCCATCAATGAGCTTGCTGCGTATAGCAGCTTTTCTGATGTAGGCAATATTGTCCTGTTGAGCTAATCCCGAGCCCGTGGATGCATCTGTCATCATTTCCCCGGAGAGAGAGGCAGTAACGCAAGGCTAAAATCAAAGAAATAACTCACAGCGAGAGCGGGGGGGGGGGGGGGGGGGCTGCAAAGGTCACTGTGTCTCAAATGATTTTGCATCAAGAGTCACACACTGAATCGCACCTCTGAATAAAGTGTGTCTTTGAGCCATTCCCCTCAGGCACGTGGTCGAGCACTCCCCACTTTGCCATGCGCACCTTGCCTGCCCCAGCCACCTCCTACCTCCCACCTTTGTGACCTCCGTCAGGAACAAGATGATTTATCATGGCGCCATCGCCTTCGGCGCCACCCTGATTGCTTTGATTTCTCTATTGACATTTCCACCTGCATGCATTTTTCATGCTTGAGCCGTCCACAGATGATAGTCATGAAGACACCTTATCCCTCATAGCCTACCTGGAGACTCATGTGCAACAACCATGTTGACTTTATGTCCCGAGGCTGACCGATACAGAGAGCGTCCGTCTCTGCACATCTTCTTCTCCGTGTGAAGCTATCGCCTTCAGAGAGAAAGGGATAAGAGGTATCCTGCTGCTTCTTCGAGGTCATAGGCAAGGAGGGTGCTGATATATACTGGAGGTTTTGTGAGGGGAATGAAAGGCAGGAGAGGAATAGCTTAAAGTTTTAAAGCATGACCCGGTCCCTCTTTGGTGACGAAGGTGGCACAGTGTGTGCTGAGAGGCTTGCGGAGGAATCTGGCTCCTCTTACTCTCTCATATGCACATCTAAGCACTTTCCCAGCCTCCGCTGGCCTTGCCACTGTGTCTGTGACTGCATGTGTGTGTGTATGTGTGTGTGTGTGTGTGTTGGGGGTGCGCATGTTCACGGCTGTCTGTGTGTGTTTGTGTGCAGTGTTTGGTGTTGTTTGTGGTATGAATTCCATGCTCCCCAGTGCAGTGAGCCATGCTGTGTGTGATACTGAAGCCTGGAATAAAACAGGGCCATCTATTGAAGCCAGCGTCTCAGTTGTCACCTCGTCTTGCTGTTGAAGTTGAGAGTTTGTCAACATTAGTTTTCCAATGTCGGAAAACAAGAAAGCCTCCTTAACCGCCTCCCTCAGCGATGCAGCTAAGCCCCTAAATGAATATTACCTGCATGGCATCTCTGTGTAGATGCTCCATAGGCTCACCAATGCGTCCGCTCACATGCATACATGATTAACAGATCAGTCACCTTGCGATAATATGTCTCCCCTGCTTTGATCCAAGCTTGTTATTCCCATTCGGGGATACCTGCTGCGGGAAGAAAAAAAAGCAGAGGAACATCACACACTCGCAGACCCAACGCTTCACAAGTCCTGTTTGATGCATCCGTCTCCAAGCATGGAGACCCACTGATGATGTTATTCCACGGCACATTAATGGGGGGAGGAGGGGAGGCCTCCAGCTGAGTGTGGCTGACAGACATCTGGGGGGGGGGGATAGCGAAGATGTGGCAGCTCCCGACGCTATATTGATTCACTCTCCAGCGCTGACATTCCGAGCAGCTTTGACAATCTTGTGTTCTTGTGCTGTTATGGATTTCATGGTGCAAAAGTTATTGTGGTTGATGCCGAGGTATGGCATCCAGCACTGGGACAAAGTCTGCCCTGCTCTCCTTCTGGAGAGAAAACCCGTTCACATGGGTCATAATCTGTCCAAACTCTTTGGAAGCGAATGAAGGGATGAAAGGAAGGGCTCAGGCTCATACATATGCATCGCTGTGACGTCGTGAACTCCAAGGGGTTAGCACAGAAGATGATGACTAATTATGTCTGCCGTCTGTCATATCAGAAGATGTGCTGAGCACGGGGTGGCAATGACCGTCCCCTCCTCTGTCCATCTCCTTCACTTCTCAGGTCTTCTCGGCATCTTTCGCTCCTATTTTAATTTCCCTGTCAGGCAGTCTGCTTGCTGTCTGTGTGACTAAGCCGCTAGATTCCTTGCTTGTTGACTCAGCAGTTAAGTGCATTAATTCCCCATCTCTCTCACTCGTTTGGTATTCTGTCGGATAGGAAACAAAACTGTTCTCCGGCTCGCTAATGCCACATGAATCTATATGTAAACATACACTGAAACAGAGTTTAAAACCTCAGCTTTGAGCCGAGTCACTGCACTGTTACAAAGCTGAATAGCTACTTTCAGAACTTATATGCCCCCGACTGTGCCCTTAAACTTATATGCACTGCCGGTGCCTATCGGCCTCAGATATACATATATTCACAGAGGTCAGACCAAGTCAGTTGGTGCTTGGTCATGTCTGCTATCCTTAAAAGGATGAGGGAACGCATCAGCATTCAGTCAGAGAAAAGGTCATTAAAGTGTCCAGACAGGCACACAGGCACACAGACAGGCACACAGACAGGCACACAGGCACACAGACAGGCACACAGACAGACACACAGGCACATAGACAGACACACAGGCACACAGACAGGCACACAGACAGACACACAGGCACACAGACAGACACACAGGCACACAGACAGGCACACAGACAGGCACACAGACAGACACACAGGCACATAGACAGACACACAGGCACACAGACAGGCACACAGACAGACACACAGGCACACAGACAGACACACAGGCACACAGACAGGCACACAGACAGGCACACAGACACACAGACAGATACACGGGCACACAGACAGACACACAGACACACAGACAGACACACAGGCACACAGACAGACACACAGACACACATACAGACACACAGGCACACAGACAGGCACACAGACACAGACACACAGACACACATACAGACAGACAGACAGACAGACATAGAGACAGACACACAGGCAGACAGACAGACTGACACATAGACACACAGACAGACAGACAGACAGACAGATAAATAGACAGACAGACTGACTGACACATAGACACACAGACAGACAGACAGACAGACAGAAATAGTGACAGACACACATGCAGACAGCCAGACACACAGACAGGCAGACAGACAGACTGACACATAGACACACAGACAGACAGACAGACAGACAGACTGACTGACACATAGACACACAGACAGAGAAACAGACAGCAAAACCTTCCAGATGCTTGTCGACTCTCTGTTTCTCTCTCTCTGGTCATCGGCTGTGCTGTCCAGCCGGTCATGGTAATGAAGTGGGCAGAGTCTCGCTGTCATTGTCTCGTTGACTTTTGAGGAGGATCCTGTAGCCAGGAGGGCTTTGCTTAATTCCCTTTTTCAACCCACATCTGGGAACCGTGGTTAACGGGCCGGTCAGAGAGAAGAAGAAGCACAGGGGAGAGAGGGAGAGGAAAGGGAGCGAGGAAACAAAGAGACGCCCCGGGAGAACAACGGATGGCGAGCAAAGAGTGAAAGGAACATGGCGAGCGAAAACACACTGGGAGAGCTGGGACAGAAATGAAGAAGAGAAGAGTCGGCAGATAAACAGAGAATGGCATGCGGTCCAGGCTCTGCAGGCTTATTGGTGTCAGGTCCTAGCAGGGAGCCCCGAGGGTTGTTAGCCAAGCACCAGTGCGATCTGAGTGTGAGGGAGGGGTCAGAACCGACCACAGGGCCTCTCGGGGAGCTGTGGCCGAGCTCTCCGTCTCTGGTATTCGGACAGCTTGCAGCTCACTGAGTGAAAACTGACAATAGATTATTGAGGGAAAACCTCAAATTAGTCGCTCTGCCTGCACATTTGCTCACTTTCCTCAGGGGAGGGTAGCAGAGGGAAGAAAAGATGGGACATGCAGCATTCATATTATACCCTCAGGGCCACTAAGAGTGAAACCAGCCAAAAGAACCAGAAAGTATGATGAAAATGGAGGCCACACGTTGTAACTTACCACATGCGCTTGGTGACTTTTTTGCAGTTACAGCAATGATGCATACGCACGCATTGTGTTTTCAGTTTTAGTATCTTGTGTTACACTGCACTATTACTCAAACCTTACATATTGTATTGCATATATGGTTTCCCACATTTTATATTGCATCTGCTAGTTGGGAATAAAAAGCTTGTTTTTCTGTGTAAAAAATGTATTTGAAAATAATTTATTTTAACAAAACATGTCCAGCATTGTCTGATTCAAGACTTATTCAGTGTCATAAACATGATTTATGACAATGACTTGATACTAGATTTAAGTATGTTGTTTAGTGGTTTAAATTAAATTATTTTATTTTATTTTATGAACGCTTAAAGCAAGAGGTAAATATCTATGTAGAATTGTATTTGTTTTGCAGTATTGATAATTTAATACATCTGTAGTACCCTGACTTTTTTGGATAAGATAGTATACATATATAATAGTAGCTTCTTTGTAAACTGCCCATTGAAATAAAAAATGCGTCAATAAACCAGAAAAGGCTGCACTAATTGCTTTGTATTCCAGGAGAATAATTACATGATTGTTATCACTGCAGGCAAAAGACACAACATCTCAAATGGGAAAAGTTGAATTATATTAGTAAAGGCCATTGATATTCTGACGGTCCTGTCTGAAAATCAATCCCCTTGAGAGGAGAAAAAAAGAAACATAAGCCAGAAAATGTTGAAGTGAATCATCTTTTAGTCATTCTGCTTGTCTTTTTGACTTAAGTTTGAACGCCACTCTTCCCTGACACAAAAAGACACGTATTCATGCATTCGGAAGGATTTGTTGACAGACCCAAATATTTTACTAGTGCGGCACTTCTCACTTCATTTGTGCTCTTACCCGTCCAGGATTAATCTCACTGTGTGGAATATGGATCACTGACTATCAAAAGCTCTCACCCAAAAAGAAAAGGGGATGAGAACAAAAGTATCAAATAAACATGAGATAGATTCCCTCCCAGTTGACATTAAAGTGGTTTACATTTGCACATTTCAAAAGTGTGTCATGGTTGTAGAATATAGATTTTCGGTTTTTTTTTTTAGAAAAGGATCCCTAGGTTGTAGCGGTTCATCATCATCATCGCCTCCCCTCTGCCTCGTCCTCCTGAGCCTGCTGACACTGATGGTTTCTAAGTGAGTAGCTCATCCCTCTCTCTCTTCCTCTGTCATAATCACTGCTCTTTATGATCGGTTTGCCCTCTTTGCCCTTTCAAGAAGCGGCATGTAATGAGGGCTCTGGAGGGCTGTGTGAGTGGTCTATTTAGCTATTCAGACAAGATCAGCTCACACAACCCACTCTCTCTGATTGGACTGTGTACCAATACCTCTCAGCAGAGCACAGTGATTGTTTGTCCCGCTCACAAGGTCACACACTGGATGGAGCTCAGACATTCAAAACCAATGTTGGGCTTTTAGCGTTGTACTCAATTTGAATATTTGTCTATTGACAAATTGACAAATATTCATGCTGGCCGTTTTACAGAATGAAATAGCAACAAAGAGATAGTATCGGGTTGGTTTTCACAAATTACAAACCCCCCTTCATCCACTCAGAAACAATTTGCCAACCTCATTGTCAAATGAATGAATCATAGGCAACTTAACCTGGGGTTATTGAGACGCTTTAATCAGCAAAAGTAAAATTACCTCCAAACAGTTGGGCCTCAGATCATTTATTAAAGTAATAGTAGCAATGATACAGTTTGTCACAAGTCTTCAAATCTTGTTTTTAATAAAAGTACAAAAATATATAAAAAATATTTAAATAATTAACTTTTGACTCCATAACAATATTATAACCAGGTTTAAAACACACACATGTAATATGAGTGTGATTTCAGATTGTAAACTCTTCCACAGGTCCATAGAATCCACAGATGACCTTGACATGAACTTGATTTCCTCAATGCTAGCTGGACTGTATGACCTTGCAAAACAGACATGTTCTTTTCTTCTTAAAAATGAATAAATATAAATTAAATTTAAACAAATAGAAAAATGCAACATACAAGGAACCATAAACATATAATGCACATAATAATAGAAAAGCAGAAATGGCCCATATGGTGATACCATTTTAAGTTTTGATGGATTTAGATGTCATTGCATTGTAGCCTTGATTATCAGACGGAAACTTTTCTCATTGGATTAAGTATGCTCGCTGTACATGTCAACGGTACTGCACGCACACTGGGCGTGCACACATTTCAAGCACCGCCCATGTCTTTCCAGATGTCCAATGAACCGCTCCGCGTGGACTCGCACGTGCTCCCGACGTCATCTCTCTCTCTCTCTCTCTCTCTCTCTTTCCGGTCTTCCGTGTCAACATGGCGGCTTCCATGGCATCCCAGGCTGCAGCGAGAGGACTGAGAACAGCAGCCTCAAAGCACTTACTCCTGGACAAGCTCAAGGTACCGTCACAGCCCGCGTCAATGGCACGGCTGGTCCCGGCTCGCACGGGTGGCTTCCGCCGTCTTCTGTGTCGGTTGTCCTCTTCTCGAGGGAGCTGTTTGTGGAGCTATACGTGGCTCGCAGGTTAGCATGTCCCAGCAGAGAGGTTTGACAGATCAAAGTTTATGCTCGCTTCGTGACGTCATGTGACTACTGCTGCTCTTCAACTTAATTTCCTCCACTCGAGCTTTACTGAGGAACACGGTCCCTCTTCACTAATGTCACGAAAGGCTAAGTGCAGCATAAATCTGACACTCTTGACATTGACTTGCTGTGTGTGTGTGTGTGTGTGTGTGTGTGTGTGTGTGTGTGTGTGTGTGTGTGTGTGTGTGTGTGTGTGTGTGTGTGTGTGTGTGTGTGTGTGTGTGTGTGTGTGTGTGTGTGTGTGTGTGTGTGTGTGTGTGTGTGTGTGTGTGTGTGTGTGTGTGTGTGTGTGTGTGTGTGTGTGTGTGTGTGTGTGTGTGTGTGTGTGTGTGTGTGTGTGTGTGTGTGTGTGTGTGTGTGTGTGTGTGTGTGTGTGTGTGTGTGTGTGTGTGTGTGTGTGTGTGTGTGTGTGCGTGCGTGTGCACGATTCTCTGGTTGATTATTAACAGCACATGCATGCTCTCTTAGTGAACAACACACCTATGGAGATATAGTTACCTGAACACTGCTACCGGGACAAAGCTCAACGTTTCCTAACTGCAGATAAGACCACAGCCAACAGGTTGAACTCTTGCACTTTGACCCTCCAGTGTGTCTGTGTGCGAGCTGACAACAGCAGCAGAACCCCATTTAGGTTTATCTGCGTACACAATGGGGAATGATTACGGTTACATTATTATCTCTTTTGCAAACAAAGCATTGGGCCTAGGGAATAAAAGCAGAATGAAACGAAAACATGAACCACGAAAAGGAATCTGAAATACAGCAACCTCCGCCTCGCATTGACTAACAAACAAACGCTGAGAAGAAAGTTGTATTCTCCTCATACATTTAAAAGCTTCAGGAGAACTGGATACATATATCAGCGCATTCTGCGACAAACGACGCCTCGGTTTCATACGTTTGTTCTCAGCATCCACGATCTGGTCTTTATTGGATTTGTGTCTGTATAAATGTTTAGTGCAGGTGTCCAGACTTGAAGGATAAATTAGAGCAGGAACCGGTTGACACTGTAAACATTAATCCAGCCAAGTTGGCACACACAGTACAGTGCAATGTCAAAATGTCATGTTTATTTTTTTTATGCCTGCTTTTCTTCTCTTGCTTTGACAATTGGAACAGGTTTAACATTGAGTGGAATGTTACTTTTTTTTTTTTTTTGACAGCTGGTGTGCCTGGAGCACATCAGTTAACGTGATACTAACATACATCTTCTTTTTCCGGCATCACATGCTGTTAAATTTCACACATTTTATTCCACCGCATTACATTAGGTCGTCTGGGACTGGTCTACTTTCTGTTCCAAGAGTCAGAACTAAACACGGAGAAGCAGCGCTCAGTTCTTCTGCTCCACATATCTGGAACAAAGTCCCTGAAAGCTGCAGGTCTGCTGAGACCCTCCACTCCTTTAAATCCAGATTGAAGACTTTTCTGTTTGCTGCTGCCTTTTTAATTGAACCAGATTCAAAGATATTAATACATTTCTGCATCTCACTACATTTTATTTCTTAAACTGCACTGCAACTTCCAATCTTTAGCTTTTTGACTGTTCCTAATGTTTTCAATTAATGTTTTTAAATCTTGTTTTCTTTGGCATTATGTTTACCCCTTAACCCAATTAGGTTGAGAGGCTATTTCAGCTCTCAATTTAAAAGAGATATATGTAGGACTGTGTAAAAGTTATTCAACTTTAATTCATCCAACATTTTCAAACACTTTCTTTAATACACACATTAGAAATTAACTTTATTCATTAGCATATTGTCACATTTAAACAGAATTAATCTATTTTAGCCAAAGTGAATAATAACAAATACCAGATGTACGTATCACCGACTAGCAGACGCACTCGCACAGACACACACACACAAGCAGAGAGACGCTGCTTGCGCGATAGGCATGAGGTGTATTTCCCCACTCTGTACCGTGTTCATACATCAGATATAGATGCATGCAATCTGCAGCAATCGGGAAGTCGAGTGTTCCCAAAATGTAATGTTTTACTCCGTGGTGTATGCAGTGGCGTGACCTTAAAAAGTAAACTTTTGCAAAATTGACTAATCTCACATTTACTGGTTGCTGTCCCTCTCTTCCATGACTTCCACCTGTTCTCTCTCTCCCTCTCTCGGGCCAGAGGATAAGAGTTATGATCAAGGATTCCTCTCTGGTTTATAGCACATTATCAGAGCCTGAGCTGATTGACAGCTGGGAATCTCTGCAGCAGAATCAAATCGGCTTTGACAGTATGTCAGCTAAGCCGAGGAATTCAATTTGCGATGATTTGTCAACAACAATGCAAAGGACATCACAATATTCAGATGGTTAGGCTCCAGGATGCTCTTAAAGGTGGAATGGGATGTAGTGTTTTTTTTTCTTCTTCTCTCTCTCTCTCTCTCTCTCTCTCTCTCTCATAAATCAAATCTCCTGAATTCTTGTCTGCACGGCGAGATAATCCTCAGGCTGTTTTTCACTGTCGCTGCACAGCGGTGGATTTGTAAACGTTTGCTAAGTTTCTTCCTTTTGTAAGGTGTTCCTGCTTAGCAATAACCCACCGGTGTCGAAGCCCAGCGTGGTTTGAAGGGAACACACTGGGAAGGGAGGTGGCTCAATGAGACTCGGTCCTGAATATTTTACCGAGGGGGGTGGGGGGCCCTCCTCTTGCAACGATTTCTTTTGCTGGAACTTCAAACGACGGGCGGCTTCCCCATCTGTCTCAGCAAGAACACATTTACATTTCCTCCCCGCAAGGAATACTGGAAGACGAAGTTAGCTCTAACTGGATTTGAATATCGCTTCACCAAGGTTAATAGCCATTTCTGTAGCTGGTGAGGTGCTTAGGCATTTTCAATAATTTAGAAGGGCTGCAGTCATTAGGAAATGTTGGCAGTCTCCGAAACGGGGAATGCAATGAGTGAATGCACACCTATTAGCTTAACTTCTGCTGTTGTTCAAGTGCAGATAATGAGGAAGAAGTGGGAGTGATGCTGAAAATTAGTTGAGAAAACACTGTCAGTGATGGCTGACAGCTGTAATTCATTAAAAGTGCAGTATGTTGAAGATTACGTTCAGCTGCCATACCGGCTCATCAATCATCTCTGAAATTAGGCCTTCAAACGTATTGTAAGTGTGCTTTGGAGTTCATAATTGGGTTTGCCAGGGGCCGCTCCCTGTGAACTTTTTCTTCTTTTTTAAAATTTTTATTAAGACTGTGAGACCTGAGTTGCCCTCATTAATCTGAGGGATATTCAACAGGGTCAATCCGGCATCGTGATTGTATGCTTTTTGTCTCATTAAAAACGCTGACGGAATTGTCACGGTGTGAATGCACACACCGTGTTACGGTAGCATCGTAGCTGCTGGTGGGAATAAAGACGTCAATACAAAAAAGCCACTCTAAAAGTCGTAAATTGTCTACAAACAGTTGGCAGCTGTCGTACTCTCCTATTACAGCCTCAGAGACTTTATTTGGATGTCAAAATGTTACCAGCAACAGGGTTGCCATGGTGATAGAAGTGGTGCAAAGCATATCGCGTTAAACGTTGTTTGCCTTTTTTTTCGATAGATCTAACATGAACCAGCCAAGGCGCGGGATAACCCTCCTGTAGCGCCCACGGTTACTGATGTTGCGTTAGCCGCTCATAAATGTGGCTCTGGGGTGTATTCCCGCAACCAAGGTCATGCATGTGGACTTGGATGTAAATAGGGGTCAACCTTGACGTAGATGCACATCCTTGCATGGCCTTCTCCTCATTACGGCGTTATCTACCCCTTTGACTCGACACCTTTGAATGTGACTCTGTACCACCTCTCTTATTAATTATGCTAATTACTGAAATCCCTATCTGTAAAGATAGAACAGTCAGGTTTTCCTTTCTTAAGCCTGTCTGCAGGAGATTAGACCTGGCCTGCCTAAAGACCTGCCAATGATGCAAATCTGTTTCACTGATCTAAATCCTGGAGCCATGCTCTACTGCGCCCGCCTCTGTCTCTGCACCTCTGTTCTATTACCAGCTCTCTAACAGGCACATGTCATTTTTTTTTCTCTCTGTACTCTTAATGGTTCTGGGCACGACCTTAGCTTTGAAGAGGCAAGGACATAGGAATGAGTGTTACCCAAAATATCGATTTAAAAAAAAAAAAATTCAATACCTATCTGTTCTGAATATGTGAAACCTGCGGTGCCTTCAGTGTTTCCCATGAATTACCTTGATAGTATACTGTACTCGTCACCTAAGCAAGGCTGCTACAGCCGTCCCTCCAACGGATTATATTTCGTTGCCCATTTATTCTGAACAGTGTGTGTCTCGCGGAGAAATTGGGCAGCGCGACACACGGCAAATCTCTAGATGAGCCGCCCGCGGTGCTCAAGGTCCATGTGTCTTCTCTACAGTACGGGTCCATCGGCGTCCAGGCTGTGTATTGCCAAGCTCTTCATGTGGGAAAAATCGTCTTTCGGTTCCTTCAGAGATGTAAAATATTTCAAGCTTTATGTTATCCTCGGTTTGGCTGTGGCCAAGTGGTAAAAACTTTTAAAACTACATCAATTTGTGGATTTCCCCCAAATATTCTCTATTGCCGAGGTTCAGGTAGCTCACTCAAACAACTGCATGACCGTTACTACTGACTGAATGAATCACTCTACATTTACATCATGGACATAATCCTCCCAAAACATATACCTAAATATGTTTTCATTTTCATTCTTAGTTGGAGCCAATAAACACATCCGTTTATTTATTTATTTCTTAATATATGTTCCCTTAGATTGTCAAGAGTGAAATGAGGTTTTAAGTGAATATTCCTTTACATTTTTTAATAGCGTTGTGGCAACAAACAAAATAGAGATATACACTTAGTCATAGTTTATGATTTAAATTGATTACAGTAGCGCAGGGTTCTTTATAGAGCTTGCCTGAAGTGCACGAGATTGATGCATTTAACTTTTAAAATGCTACAAAATGTTTCTTCCACGTCAATCTCACAACATCCTTGGAAAGTTAGAAATTCCAGTATCGTGAAAACACTAATGAAAATCTACGAGGGGGTGGTAGGAACAGGAGCAAAAAGTACATCTTTTGTGCAACGCGTCTCATTTGTCTCTTTTGCGTTATAGCTCAAATTCATATTTCAACACTATTTTAAAAACACCTTTTCTGTCGCAGGTTAACAGAAAGTAAAGGCGAATGATTGTGAACGCCGAGTAACTCCAATAGTGTCAAAGCAATCGATTACCACGCGGTGTTACGTTTGTGGGGATGAGTCATTCTGCTATCCGTCGAACCAAATGGCGAAGTGGCCTTAGCTTTAACCAGTATTCCATCCCCGACAATCTCTGCCAAAACTTCTCATCCAAACCTATGGAGGCGGTGCCAAAGCTGAGGAAAGCGAGGGGAACGTCTGCCATCAATACTCAAGTACTTTAGTAATTAAAGGAGACCAGGCTAGTTGGCTCTCTGAATTAGCCCACTAATGCTTCATGAGGCATGCTCTTGTTACACGGCTGGCTTTCCATGGAAATATGCCTGTGATTCACACTGGCCTGTTTATGCAGAAAATCCACATCAACTCTGCTTCCTTGCCTCCTCCATTTCCTTTACTGCGTGTCGCCTCTCTCGCGGCTCACCGCATCGGGCTTGTCTAATTGCAAGGCGGCCTGTATTCGTGAGTTACAACTAAGTAGAAAACTGCCACCTCATTAGCACAACAACATTCCGCCGCAATAAGTATGACGATGATTTTGATAGTCGCTCTGAGTACGGCTCTCTCTGATTCAGCCCGTGCACACGGGCGTGGACGCTATAAAGTTCCCCTTTTAAATTCGTCCCGGATGGTTAGCTAAATGGATGGGGAAAATAGACGAGTTCATAACCTGAATGGGAACAAATCAATTACATAGAGTTGGTGAACTGGCAATCTGTTAATTTCTTAAACATTTGATAATGCCCCTTAAGGAGCATTCTGGTTAATTAACTCGGCAGTAATTTTTCGTCACTAATAAGGCTGCGTCATTTCAAAGGGGTTAGGGTATGGCCATGACAAGTAATGAGGATTTTAACCTCACCAGACATCTGTTGATACTACTGTGTAATATTAAATATTAAAAGCTGCCGTGGTCCACTCGCTGTGGTTAGCAGTGTAGACCAAAATGCACTGCTTTGGGCCAGCTCTATCAAATCAAGTGTTTTCTTTATTCTTCCTTTTCACAAAAACAACGTTGTCATTCTAAAGGGTTTGATGTGTACTGAACATATGATATGTTACTGCAATACAGCACTGAGCAGTTTCCTTTTTAAGAAAGCAAATCCAACAAAAATGAAAACTAACAAAAAAGCACCAGATGCCCAAATATAATAAAACAACTTTGAATAAAACTGCTTCCAGTAACCCAGTGCACATCAAGCAGTCCTCTTCCATGCTGGCGACTCTGTGAGGCCGTACTTAAGCAATGCTATGCGTTGAGCTAAGTGCTAACATCTGCATGCTAACATGCCAATCATTAACCTCCCGAAAACGAGCAAACCATCACGTAGCTATAGTTATTATTTTTGTGTACTGTTATCATATTTATAGTTACAGTTGAAGTCCAAGAGTATAGGAGGAGACATTCAGTGGCTTCATTGTCAATGGGATCTTGGTTTTAATGGTGACATTGCCCGTGACATTTAGATGGTATTCTAGTTGAGGATAACAATCTCATTTTATCCTTTATGGCATCTCCATTTTGTCTGGGATAAATATAAAGTTTACTTACAACTAATCCATATTCTTTAGCTTTTTACCTTTTCACAGAAGATCAGATACTATATGTATACAGACATTATGGTTGAGGAGCTTTACTGATTAATTTTAGTTTAACAGCCTGTTGCCATGCTAAAGATAGGCATTTATTATTAAACACAAAGTACAGCTGATGTACTAAAGTCTGCTCTATTTCTCTTGTGATTTTTGTTCTGGTAATTGAAGAAAAAACCCACTAAGCCTTCAGAGATTGTGGTTGGAGAGGAATACCTGGTGGTCATCAGAAGGACAACAACTAGGAAATAAAATTGAATATGTTTTTGTGAAGTTGCTACCTAGCCTCAGAAGCTACAGAAGCAACAGCATTGACTCCTATGAATTCATCCTGGATTGACGTATTGAGAGTTCCCCTATTGGATCTGCACTGTCCATCCTTGTTAATGGTGAAGGCCTCTGTGTGAGTGGGATGGCGTCTGGTGCTCAAGGTATATTCTGAATCCAAAGGGTTCTTTACTTCCCTTAATGCGGCTCTACATGAGGCTTTATCTTCATTCATAATGTATAAACTCTTCCTATAATCTGTAAACTCCTTTAATCTATAAACTGCATGAAGTAATTTGTTAAGTTTCATTATTATCCTGAGGAGCGGTGAGTGATGGAGGCTCTTGCTCAGGTGTCCTATAAGATATTGATTGGCTCATGCAGCAGCAACCACTTTGCATGTGTCTTCCACATCATCCATCAGAGTCCACTGATGTAGTTCATCACTGAGTACTGTAGGTTCAAAGAAAACACCAGGAAGAGCTGCGCATAATGACTTTTTCTCATTATAGATGAATCTACTCATTATTTTCTAGCTTAATCAAATAATTGCTGTCTATATAATGACAGTAAATTGTGAAAGAATATCCAGAGCCCACCGTGATGTATTTAAATGTTTAAACCCCCGAAATATTCCATTCACCATTGTAAAAAAGAAAAATCTTGCCGATTTGATAATTTGTCAGTAGATTAATCGAATAATCATCTCAACTCTATGGGTGTTTATTATTGGGTGTCCCTGTTTTTACGCTGTGTAATAAAGGAGAAATCAAGATCACGGTCATTTTAATAATATATACATCACAAAATGCCTTACACACAATCGCATGCTGAGTTATCAAAATAATCTATGCATCTAACAACTTATCTTGCGTATACTGATTATATATATTCTTTAATCAACATTAGGACGTATTCTTTATTTGCATTAATAAAAGATGGTGTGGGCTGGATGGTTGAAACCACAGATAAATAAATGGTCTGTTTTCATAGATAATGTTCCCCCGAGTGATACCAACTGTCTGGGCAGCAGAATCACATCTTCACTCACGATTGGCTGGGCGCTGTCAGGCTTCACTTCCAGAAACAAATGCCTTTTTTGACCCGCGGTGTCAACCCTTCGGATTTTTGAGTGACGGATTAACGAGGAGTGCAGCATTGACTGGCTGCTGTTTATGGGCCCGATCAAAGGTGATTGCCTGCTTTGTAACCTTCCCCTGTAAATTAAGGCTTATGGCTCTCATAAATTTCCAAGGGAGGCAGAACTAGTCTGTCAGATGGTGACTTTTTGACATTGTTCCACTCTCTCATAGTGATAAAGACAACTGCTTTAAAGTCGCCCGAGGATATTGACTCCTTAAGTTTACCAGAAGGGCAAACGGCACAGTCGTGGCATGCATGTCTCGAAATGACTTTGGAAAGTGCCACAATCAGACATCCCCTCTCTGTGATGACACTTCTCACAACAAGCGCAGTTTGACTTTGTGCATGCTGCTCTCAACCAAACATGAGACTGCACAGTATTGTGGCTCTTAAGAGAAGTCCTGATGTTGCACGACGCAAGTGCTGAATGCCATATGGACAAGCCGAAGAAGGGCTTTCGGGAGCAGCGTTGACTATACCATCATTTTGCCCTTCAGTGCCACTCGTGGATCAGTACAGCTGCGACAAGGACTTTGCAATCTGATGCAGCTGCTGCCGTAGCACCGTCTGTCCTCTCTGCGTCTTTGTGCGAGTCCACGAGTGCTTTGTGACATACTTTATTCAGCACATTTTAATGACTTTAAGAGTCCTCCTTTTCTTTTTGCTTCTCTTTTTTACTTGTGTAGACACAATTTAGATAAACAAAATGGCTTTTGTGAGTTTGGGTCTTTTTGTTCTTTTTTTTTTTCAACTTTCCTCAACATTGTTTTACAGCAGTTAGTTACACAAGGATCCCAATTGTTTCCTATTTTCTTTCCTAAGCTATTTTTTCCTAGGTACTTACATGTGAGTGTTTTAAAAACACTAATTATCCTAGTAACAGTCCACTTTAGGAGACAATATGAGCACATTAAATATTTATTTCGTGAATGAGATTTTAAAATTCATAGGTTGCTTGAATTTCAATAATGAACAGGAGATTATATATATAATGTACTTTTTGATTTAAAACAATCGAAAACACCATAACATTTTGACTGAGAGCAGGACTTGCCGACTTCAAACAAAAAGATGTTACCCTAAGGAGATGAAAAGGAAAAAAAGCGTTCGTATCCACCTCAGCTCCGGTGTATTTTCGTGACATTTTGTGATCATTCTCTGAATGTCAAGACTCTTGCTGAAAGCAACATCCTTTCACGGAATAAGTTCTTCCTCAATATGACTCTCCTCTGCCTCCATCTGAATTTTGTGGTAATGTTTTTTTATTTATTTTTTTATTTTTTTATTTTTTGCATCTTGCATCCATATTTTAAATATCATTAGTACGGTGTAAATTATGACGGGCAGGTATTGGAATCTCATCAATACTGAATGTCTCCGTGGATTTAGTGATGGCATGTTTTTTTGTTTTTTTCACCTGCTGGAGATTCATGTGCTTATGATGGTGAAAGTGAAAGGAGACGGCGCTCTGACTCCTTCCCGATGTGACCGCTTTTCAATTTGCACATTGCAGTTTCTTTCTGTTTGTCTTCCATAGCATTAATGTTACTGAGAAATCGTGTCTTTATTGATTTGCAGAGACCTGCTCCTTTTTTTTTTTTTTAAATGGGTACGTTGCCTTGTTTCTCATCATCTCCATATATTAATGGAGGATATAGCTGTTTATCATAGTCAGCGCTCCGGCTCTCTCCTGCCACTGCGCCCCCACTTCCCGTCACTCGGATGCACTCAGGAGGAAGATCTTGAGTGCATTTGTGTGTCGAAGAGTTTGCTGTGAATATTCATGGCTTCTCGGACCCGTGTCGGAGCATGCAACTGTGTTTCTTTCATAGTGGGCCTTCACCAGTCTGCACCCGCACATACTGTCGTGTGTGTGTGTGTGTGTATATTAAGAATAAGTAAGACAGTAGTTGGGTACAAAGACTGGGTGGGGTTGTCTCCAGAGTGCTGCTGATGATAATTACTGTAGAGAGAGGGTCTCAGGGGACTGCAGGCCAGCTGCTTGCCTGCCTTGCTGCAATACCGCCATTTGCCACTTTTTCTAGGGCAGACATGCCAAACTTATTTCTTTCTTGTTGAGTCCTCGGCAGTATCATCACTTCCCTATCTGATAGCATTAAGCCATAGCATAGCTGTGCTCATGATTAGTTGAATGGGGGGAAGAGTGTATTCTATAAGAGGGACTGGGGAGGGATCTTCTTATGTGATGCATCTATTCCTACTAGGGCAAATTGGTACAATCCGTATTATAATTCTCATATCATTAACTTTCTATCAACAAACCAAAGTATTCCTTTTTTGTAAGTATTTTCTGGGCCTTTTTTGACTGTGGACAGGTGAGACTGGAGTTTATGGGAATGGGAACCAGATGCATGCTTTGCGCAGCTTACCCACAATGCACCAGAACCACAGACCTTTTTTTTTTTTTAACGCAGTTGTTTTACTGACTATTTTACTTCTACTTTAACTTTTCCTTTTCTTTACCCTGGAAGCCTGGAATACCTCCTCACACTTTTGAAAGTGTTATAGATGTTCTATAACTCTTTCAATTATGTTTTAGAGGATGATTTCTTCTAATTAGCGCGTCGGGTTGTTTTATGGGTCAAAATCTATATTTATAAATAATGAGAACATCTCTTCCAGAATGTGTTGCCAGGTAAAGCAACAAGAATGCCGCCTGTTTTCTGACTGTTTACCTTTGGATGGTGACAAGCCAGATGTGCCTCATATTTCAGCATTCACCATGACAGATTTGACAAACAGCTGCAGTAATAGCCTCACTTCATCTTTTTAATGATGCTGTATTATTATTATAAGTCAAGCTGTCAGGAATTCCTGCCCATTTCAAAAAGTTGAGGCAAAAGAGGAACGATTCTAATGAAGAACACAACACTCACACAGGTGTGATTCGCTTGTAGGTGACGTGTCATCTGTCAGATCCGCAACATTGGCATTATCCTTTGAGTCTCTAATATCAGTCAACAGTTAAAGCATTTAGAATAACTCATTGTACTGTATTATCATGATATTCCATGTTTTATGTTTGCTTCCATCTTTTGATATGACCTAAACACTCACAAACAAACTAACTATTTTATGCACTTTGAACATCAAATACAAAAACATCAATTACATGCCTCTAACATGCTGAACTATAATATGTCGATTCTGGAGTTATTATGGTTGTAGTCACCAAGTCGAGTGTGGCACACTTGCTGTGATTCATTAGTTGGGGAGCTCAGTCGTCCACAATGTGGAAAATTACCTTCGGCTTTGATACCACGATATGAATTAAAAACAAAAAACTTGGAAATATAAGTGTAACAACAATTAAACCATGATATTACGACACTTGGGGGCCAATTTTAAATACAGAGTAAATATAGAAGACGAGAGTTGAAGTGAATTTCTATGCCATTTATATTACAAATTGAATTATTCTTTGCATTTGATATGTATTACACATTTTGATATGTATTAATGATCTCCATATCTTTGTAGTTATGGTCTAATTTGAAGTGGTAGATTGGAGATGAAGGCAACAAACAAACAAAGTTGCGTGCCTCTTAGTAAATACCTCAAACTAGGCTACTCCGAATGGTTATATAAGGTTACACAATTAACAATGTTTGCCAATCTGTCACCAGAAATGTTCTAAATATTGTCTCTGCTGCAATTATTAGTTGTTTTTTGTTATCCTTTTTTGTTTTTCTTTGAAGGAATTATTAAAGATATGTCATTTGAAGTGTGAAAATAAAGTTTGGGATTATCGATATATTTTGATGACGATTTACACCTGTTGGCAACATAAGTAAGCCATCAGCAGACAGTTGGATTAAAGTGAAAAATATGCAGGCTGCATATGAGGTGGACTTGTCGTTGGATGCACATTGTCTGTGTGTCTGGTACACATTAAAAAGACGTTCCATTCCTTGGTGTTGTCCATCCATCCATCCATTATCACCCGCTTATCCGGGGTCGGGTCGCGGTGGCAGCAGGTTCAGCAGGCCGACCCAGGCTTCCCTCTCACCCGCAGCACTTTCCAGCTCATTCTGGGGGATCCCGAGGCGTTCCAAGGCCAGCCGGGAGATATAATCCCTCCAGCGTGTCCTCGGTCTTCCCCGGGGCCTCCTACCAGTTGGACGTGCCCGGAAAACCTCTAATGGGAGGCGTCCAGGAGGCATCCTAACTAGATGCCCGAACCACCTCAGCTGACTCCTTTCGACACGAAGGAGCAGCGACTCGACTCCAAGCTCCCCCCTGATGTCCGAGCTCCTTACCCTATCTCTAAGGCTGAGCCCGGCCACCCTACGGAGGAAGCTCATTTCGGCCGCTTGTATCCGAGATCTCGTTCTTTCGGTCACGACCCAGAGTTCGTGACCATAGGTGAGGGTTGGAACGTAGACCGACCAGTAAATGGAGAGCTTTGCCTTCCGGCTCAGCTCCCTCTTCACTAAGACGGACCGGTACAGCGCCTGTTTTACTGCTGCAGCCGCACCGATCCGCCTATCGATCTCCCGCTCCACCTTACCCTCACTCGTGAACAAGACCCCGAGATACTTGAACTCCTTCGCTTGGGGTAGGCAGTTTGCCCCCACCTGGAGGGAGCAATCCGCCGGTTTCCGGCAGAGCACCATGGCCTCAGATTTGGAGGTGCTAACTCTCATCCCTGCCGCTTCGCACTCGGCTGCAAAACGCCCCAGTGAATGCTGGAGGTCACGGTCCGAGGAGGCAAACAGGACCACATCATCCGCAAACAGCAGAGAGGCGATCCCGAGACTCCCGAACCGGATCCTCTCAACCCCCTGGCTGCGCCTAGATATCCTGTCCATGAAGGTCACGAACAGGACCGGTGATAAAGGGCAGCCCTGGCGGAGGCCAACACCCACCGAGAACGTGTCTGACTTACTACCGAGGAGACGAACACAGCTCCTACTGCAGGCATACAGAGACCGGATGGCCCGTGCCAACGGGTCCGGCACCCCATACTCCCGCAGCACCCCCCACAAAAACCCCCGAGGGACCCTGTCGAAAGCCTTCTCCAGGTCTACAAAGCACATGTAAACTGGTTGGGCAAACTCCCAGGACCCCTCCAGTAATCTTGCGAGGGTAAAGAGCTGGTCCACTGTTCCACGACCGGGACGGAATCCGCACTGTTCGTCCTGAATCTGAGGTTCGACAAGCGGTCGGAGCCTCCTCTCCAGCACCCTGGCATAAGCTTTTCCCGGGAGGCTGAGCAGTGTGATACCACGATAGTTCGAGCACACTCTCCGGTCCCCCTTCTTGAAGATGGGAACCACCACCCCGGTCTGCCAGTCCATGGGCACTGTTCCCGACCCCCATGCGACACTGAAAAGGTGGTGTTGTGCCCAAGGTAACTGCCAGAGCCTGGAGGGACACCTCCAGCCCCACTTGACTTCTCCAGTCGGCAGCAGCTGTTATTTTGGGAAGTCTGCGTAGCTCTTTCCCCTCCTCATCCCCACGCCTCCCTTTTCATGGGTGACAGGGGAGCCGTTTTAATTTATATGTATTGGTTTGTCCTAGTTTGCTGGTTTGGGAATGCTAATGTCAGATTTACATGATTGCTGAATATTTCTCATTTCTCTAGAAATTTGTGTCTGTATTTTGTCAGGAGTTTGGCTCTTTTGAGACCTGTCTTGTCTGTTTAGATGACGGCGGTGGCTTTCAGGTCACAATATGATGCTTTTTGAGTCTGTACGGCAACACTGTTCTATGTAGTGAGTGTGTTACTCAGACTTGTTTTGGGGGGGATTGGCTCCCATGGTTTCTCTTCTCTTGTGATCAAATGTGCCAAACTTTAACAAAATGTATTTTAACTCTGTTCAGATCACATGAACTTTTACAAGCAATTTTAGAAATAATTGTTGGATAAAATTGGGGATGCATGGACTAGTCGTGACGGAGCCTGCAGCCGGCAGGGGACTTGCGCTGCTAAATGCTTACAATGCTAAAAGTGAAGCCATAATTGACGTTAATGTTTCGTCACTGATGGATTGTTTTACGAAGAGTTTCGCGTTCCAAAAGCTTGGACCAGAAAACATCTAGTTTGTCCGCGTTGAGCTTGGAGTGTTGTTGTCCACATCTCGCCAACGTTTGATCGCAGTCCCAGCTTGATCATATTTTTATGTTTTTTGGGGTTCAACATCTAATCCTACTTGTTGGACCTGTCAGTGAACATGTCTCCCTGTGATCTTGTGTCACTTCATGTTGAAAGTAGGCCTAAACCTGCTCCTGTGACAAGGCTCTCATCTGCCATTTTCTTGCGTCAAAGGTAGAACAAACGATTGACTGACTGACGGAGACATGCACCCAGGCAGCAGAGTTGATCCTCCCAAGGCAAACAGTTTAACTGGCAGGGGAAGTGGATGTGTTAGGAGATGGAGGCTCTGCAGGTAGCTGACAGCCGTCAAATGAGTCCACAAAACAGAAGTTGTTCCGCAGCTTGTTATGTGGGATATGTTCCGTAAAAGTGGACGTGCAGGCAGAAAGGTAGAGATTGTGTCGCACGCAGACTCCAGGTTTTTTTTCCAAATACCCCCCCCCCCCCCCCCCCCCCCTCTAATTATTTTTCTTTTGATTTATTCTTATTTATATTGCTGTTCAGACTTTTTATGCAATCCTGCAGTTCCTCTTTGGAGAGAGTCGCATCAATATCGGCTGGTGTGGGAGATCGACTTTCAAGCATAGCTCCGAATGCCATGCGCGCATACAAACGGCAATAACCGAAACATATGAATAGTGTGGTATCGCATGCGACGCTGCAGAGGTGACCTGCAGATGCCCCTCATTACTGTATTGAGTGATACGAGAGAAGAGGCCAATCTGGATCAACATGTACTGTTCTTTCTAGAAAACAACCCATTTGGCTCTAATGAAGTCTCCCGACAGGCTCTCCCGGGAGTTGAAATAGAGAACGGATGCTAATGCCGTGTGCTTTGTGCCACACAGAGCCTTGGTTTTGGCATGAGTTGTGAATCGCCAATCATCCAGGTTTTGTTTTCAGTTGAGGCCCATTGATCATTGTGCTTAGGTCCTGATTTTAAAAAAATAATAATAAGTGCCGTGCCCCATAAGAGTGGCCATGCCAAGCTCATTAGCCTTTAATCACTAATAACTATCAGGCCCAAGGGTTAGTTATGGTCACAATTCACGTCCTCCATCACTTAATGGTTGAGAGATGTTGAGCAAGTACACTCCCACCCATGTGTTCTTAATATTTCTCTCATGAATGATGGAGTCACAGGCGACTTTAGAAGGCACACATATTGCGTGTACATGCACACATGCAGACTCTTGTCCACGAGCATTTCTGTTCCTGCTGCCTTAAGAAACATGTGATTTGCTTGATCAGCTTAGTTTGTTGCTCTTGAATCCATCCTGCTTTATTCTCTACTCCTATATTTTTATTCTTTTTTATATGCATATATGTGTTTTTTCAAGTATGCATGTTTAATTGCATGTGCAATACGTTTCATTTTTAAGGTAATCGCGGGGTATCTGAGTGTTTTATCCATTATTATGCATGAGAACACACTTTTGTCCTTTTACCTTTTCCCTTCATAAGCTTTTAAAAATATAATTTGAATATATATATATACACATATATATAATATAAATTGAATGTGTGGCATGTGAAAAAGACCAAACACATTGTCGGGTATGGTCAACAGCGAGTCCACATTTTATTTCCCTTCTAAATGAAGCTGTTGGCGGTCAAATTACTTTGCATGAAACCTTTTTTTCGACACTTTGTCATGCCTCCATTTATTTCACATAGTCTTTGATCCTAACACTACAGTTCTCTAAATATATTACAGCACCAACATGTTCCTCTTGAAACAGTTGGCCAAGTCTGTTTTTCCGTCTTTGTCAGCTTTCTCGAAAAAATGTTCACAAAGGAAGCTGATTCAACTACAAGGGGGGGGGGGGGGGGGGGGGGGGTGCACTGCTTGATGCTATTGCCATATTTTAGGTTGTGTTTGTTCCCACAGAAATGTAATTTCCCCACTGTTCAGCACAAAACCCACCAGGGGCTACTTCTTTAAAAAAATAAATATTAATGATTGTTGTCAAGAGTAGATTATCGACCGTGCGGACTTAAGGCACAGTGGGTGTGATGGAGCATTTAGATTTTTCCTGCATTGGCGATCACAAGATGCCGCCATCGTCTGCATTATAATGTGCAGATTCATGCAGAGTTACAGTGGATCAAAGGTGACGTCAGTTTTAACTTCGTCGGCAGCAGAACGTGGCGCATTGCTGATATTATTATTATTATTATTATTATTATTATTATTATCATGTTGGTTTAATCTTCACTGGGTAAAAATATACACATTGGATAATCATTTTACATGCCGCACCATCATTTCCCTCTCAATCCTTGTTTTCTCTTTACGTTAATGGCCTTTCTCTCCTTAACGGCTCCCTGAAGATTTTCCCCGTGGAAAAACATTTTGCACATGCCCGTACGTGCACTCGGTCGCATGAGCGTGCACACAGCGGCGTGCGCTACTGTGGAGGGATTGTAACTCTTAATACAGCCTCGGCCTCTCCGTCACATTAAAAAAGCCAATTTCCTTTTTAATAGCAACAACAGCTGGAGCTGACACGGCCTGTGTCTGCTGATGGAGCAAACGGCTTCAGAGCTGCCCTGCAGCTTAGGCCCGGCCGCCTGCCTCATTACAGGAGAGGGACAGGGAGGGAGGAGAGGAAAGGATGTAGCCTGTGGACTTTGAGGCAGGGGTTATTGTTTGGTGTTTAACACTCGACATCGGTACCCTTTTTTCATTGCACTGTTTTTAACTATCTTTCACTTGCTAAGTTCTACTCATACTCACAAATACTCCTTCTGCCTCCCTGCCTCCTCCCCCTCCAGTGCACCTGGTCGAGTCCCAGGAGATGGCTGAATCTGCAAGAGTACCAGAGCAAGAAGCTGATGCAAGAGAGCGGCGTGGCTGTCCAACGCTTCTATGTGGCCGACTCAGCTTCTGAGGCCTTGGAGGCTGCAAAGAGACTCAGTGAGTAGAGGACGCACACACACACACATGCACACACACACACCACCTATGTCCGCTCGACCTCAGGGAAAGGAGCAGCCGGCCTTCTGTGGATGGATGTTTTTTGTAGTATTGGTGTCAATAAGATATACAAATAATTTTCTTTGAGTGACTTTTAGTTTATTTAACACAACCATCCAAACTTCTCAAACAGCAGCGTTTGAATGTGTTATGAACACAAGGAGCCGTGAGCTACAAAGTTTTGTAAAACTGTCCAACGTTTCACTTTAAATCAGGAAATATCTGATTTATAGAATTCAAGAAACGAGACCTGGCAAAGCATCCAATGCTAACTTCAGGTACTTCAGTTTTCTAGACTCTATTTTTGAGTCGATCAGTATTGAGGTTTGATTCTCAGCCGTAATATTTGAGATTACCTATGTCATAAATAAACTAATAAGTCTGCGTGTTTCAGTTTTGGACCCAGCTGCTCGGCTTCTTTTTCAATCCTTTTTTGAAATGTTGTGTTTTCTGATCTCACTCTTCTTTGATGACACGGTAATATGATCCAGATCAAGTAGTTATTAAGAGTTCTCATTATTTCGTGCTGCACGACGCGTGAAGCTTATTGAAATACACAGGCGTTCCTTAATGTTTTGATTTACACATAAGATAAGTGTTAATAATGAGATCGTTTTAGGGTTTTGACCTGTGATTTGTTTGTAATAATTGTGTAATTGTACTCCTGTACATAGTGAAACCTTAACAGTTATATTTGTGCTGCATGGCTCTGCAGACCTGCTGCTTTATCAGGGTTGAACTTTATCATTTTCAATCTCGTCCTCGTGCTGTCTGCTTGTGTTTATGTTCATGACACACTCATCCATGTTAATTTGTTTCACAACCTCTCTTGTTCAGTTTCTCACGCTTTGCATGTTTTTGTTTTTCCTTTTTTAATGTATTTATTCTTAATCCTTGGTTACAATATGGATTATTGCCCCCACGCGCTCACACAAAGCCTCGCAAGGAAGTGCCTGAAAGTCTTAACGTAATTCTTTTCACAAATACATTATAGTCGCATGAACAAATATAGTTTAACACACATTTGTATGCACCCACACATGGCGTTCTCTTCCATCTCCAACCTTCCCTGTTCTGCTTTCTTCCCACACACCAAACTGCCCAACACATACAGTATATATTTCCACCCTCGGCTTTATATTTTATTCAGCGCCCTCTCTAACTACATCAGTGGCCTTCTGATAGTGCATCCAGAATAGTTGTCAGCCAGCAAGGTACCCTTATAATACAGGCTTTGCAAGTCAGGTAGCTTTTGGATAGTTATGGCATACTTATAGGGCTGTTTGAGAGTTGTGTCCTGGCAAGTGAATAGCGGCAAAGTCGCACAAATGGGTTATTGTACAACACATTTTGGGCCATTGTCATTTGGAACTACAAAATACGGCATGCGCAGAGGGAGAAGAACTTTATCCAAATGGTGGCTGGAAGTGATTTATCATTGCGGATCGTCCACTGCAGTAGAGGGAATTGCACAGCGGCAGTTCAGAAATGTTTTTATTGATTATTTACCTATATTTCAAGCTCGTCAGCAGAGAACTTAGACTTTCTTTGGCACTGTATTACTTTCTCGAAAAATGGAAACACAACACGTGT
The DNA here is from genome assembly GCF_009769545.1 of Cyclopterus lumpus. Taxonomy (NCBI): domain Eukaryota; kingdom Metazoa; phylum Chordata; class Actinopteri; order Perciformes; family Cyclopteridae; genus Cyclopterus; species Cyclopterus lumpus. Next base: position 6,094,285 of record NC_046970.1, on the reverse strand, counting down.
TTAATAGCCCAGCGGCCGTTCTTCATAAGCAGCAGTGCATTCAGATGAACTCGACGGAGGCTGTGACCACTTGCATCCTGAGTGTTAGTTAATTTCCAGCGAAATTGAAAACATGTGCCAAAGCAAATCTTTGCAGCTCAGGCAGTGATTTTCGGTTGGCTTAGTAAATCAACCCCTTTATTCCCACAGCGGGCTTCCGAGCTGCTTTATCTTCTCATCTCCATTTATGCACTAATCTTTAGTCAGTGTCCTAGAACATGTGTGTGTGTGTGTTTTGTGTGTGTGTGTTTCTCACACTTTCGTATCCTGTGACAATTGCTGGCTCTCCATTAAAGCACGCAAGTGAGCATCTACGGACGCTTCATTTGTTCAGATACACACCGTGTCTTTATGAATGTGTACGCCTCGCTCTCGGGCCATGTTGGGTGAAGAGAAAAGGGGAGATCCTTGACCTTTTTTTTTTTTTTATAGTGAAGATCTGTTGGGCTGAAATGCAAACTGAGGCTTGTCAAGCTTTGGCCCCAGGCCGAGGGGTGTGAAGCCAGCCCTGGAGCTCTGTTTCATAGCTTTCCACCGCAGCGGACAAGATATGCACTGTCAAAACTGTGTTTTATTAATATCTACTAAATAAATAATAGTAATCTTTACGTAATAAAAAAAGACCATGTCCAGTTTTGATTCAAGAAATGTTTATTTTTCAATTACATTTGACTTAATTTAGTACACTTTTGTGCTCCTGAAAAGTGAACAAACTTTACTGCGCTGTAACTTTAAGTCACAAGTAAGCTAACGTTAGTGTTTTTGAGCTGCTAAAAACATGGCAAGGACTGAAAGTGGTCAATTCAATGCCACAAGTTCATGACTTTCCTCATTTATAATGTTATCGCATATATTGTGCCCTTTTGAGATACCAGCTCATCTACTGTCTCAAGCTTTCCTGGCCTCAGACCGAGTTTTGTGAATGCCACCCCTCTCCCATCGTTAATTTGCATTAAGGTTAATGCAAATGTAGGAACAAACATTCTTGCTCCCAAAGGTTAGTAATAAGACAAGTTATATTAACATCACTGCATTTTGTTTTGTCAAGTAACGTTAACCTAACCTGGTACATTACTGGAGAATAGTCAGTGAAACGGATGGACAAAGAGTGCTTTTTCCTCTTTCTTTTTTAAAAACCTGACGTTATATTCAGTTTTGTGCAGGCAACCCCAAGTTCACCGTCGTCAATAGTCACGCGGTCTCCGTTTACGGTACTGAGAGGCCACAGCGGGAGATGTGTAACAGTGATTTATTTATTTAAACAAATGTAATGCCAGACTTTCTTTGTCCTTCGCAGAGAATCTCCTCGGGACGCACGACTGAGCCTCTCGGCCCAACAAGGAATCAGTCAACAAAATAAAGGCCAAAAAGTGGTTCGAAGTTTAAATACAATACTAAGTATTTACTTTGATTTTGATAGAAAACAATTACACATTTAAATCACACAATATAAAGAAATTCAAAATAATATCCCACGGAATAAAGTTCCGCTGTGTTCTGCTCGGCACAGAAAGAAAAAGGACTCTCGACCTGTGGAAAAATATCCGCTTCGAAGTCCTCCCAGTTTCAGTACGTTATTACTCTGCGACCTCGCTCTGTTCCGCCTCCATGACGATTGTATCCGCAGCTCGGGAACTCCAACTATTGCTCAATGCATTTTCATTACTAGCTGCTTTGGCATAATTTGTAACACAAGGTAATTATAAATATAGTTTAGGCTGTATGGTTTAAAACAGTTCACAGTTGGACCGTTTTTTCTATTTAAAAATAACATGAGTCAGTTCAGATCACTATCTCCAGTCATTGAAATGGTTTTTAACTAAACATTTTTGCAATATATTATCTCTGAAATTTCTAAATGATGTGCAACAGTTATTACTGCTACAGGTTTTCTTGTCCAAAAGGTTGGATTCAATTTGGTAGATGTTCAATTAAGGCCTTATCTTTTGGCTGCATGTGTGTAAACATGTCGTAACCTTCATCTGTCCCAACCAAGCAGCTCATTCATTCATAGATTAATTGTGTCACGAGCATGAGAGCTGTGTCCGTGCATCACATGCTGGATATTGTCGTCTTTTATTTTTCTCTTTCGATGCTACGTTATACTTCCACACTACTATATTCATCTGACAGCTTTTAGTATTTTACTGCGCGCCAAAGTCATTAATAGACCACAATCGTCTTTAGGAGACACAACACAAGTATATTCAAGAGACATATCTATCTCTGCACCTTTCCACTCTGCTTCATGGATCGCGGAAATACCCAAAGATACGTGGCTGGCCGTCCTCAGGCCTGTCCTCAAGGCTGTCCTCAAGGCTGTCCTCAAGAACGTCCTCAAGAACGTCCTCAATGCCGTCCACAGGATTGTCCACAGGACAGTCCTCAATGCCGTCCACAGGATTGTCCACAGGACAGTCCTCAATGCCGTCCACAGGATTGTCCACAGGACAGTCCTCAATGCCGTCCCCAGGATTGTCCCAAGGACAGTCCTCAATGCCGTCCCCAGGATTGTCCACAGGACAGTCCTCAATGCCGTCCACAGGACAGTCCTCAATGCCGTCCCCAGGATTGTCCACAGGACAGTCCTCAATGCCGTCCACAGGACAGTCCTCAATGCCGTCCCCGGGATTGTCCCAAGGAACGTCCTCAATGCCGTCCCCAGGAACGTCCTGAATACCGAATCCTGAAACGTCCCCAGGAACTTCCGCTGGACTGTCCTCAATACCGTCTCCTGATGCCACCCGACCCCACACTAAGTGGCTGAAACTGGATGGATGGATGTTAAAACATTTCCAATAATATTAATATATTCATTTTTAATACATTCCCAATAATTGTAATGACATTATCTATTCAGAATTGTAATACTATTAGTGAATTTGTAATATTGTTTATTATCAAATATTAGTAAACATGTTATCTTAATGTATTAGTAATACTTTTAAAAATTATATATTCATAATACCTTTTATAACTATTGTATTCATAATACTTTTAATAATATTAATATATTTGATGATAATTTTTATAACTAATAATATTGTATTAGTAATGACATCAAGCTTTGGAGTAAACAAACATTTTGAAGGTGGCTGTTTTAATAATTGAGACGCCATTTTTCACTACCAAAAAGAAATTAATTGATAAATGTAGAAAGTAATCAGCGGATAATAGTTAATAGTTTCAAATGAGCTCCAGCTCAACCAACTACACCAGTGAAATCCTGCTTTTAAATGATCTAATTAGAAAATATATAATAGTTGAACAGTCACAGGGGACATTTTTCCTCTATAAATACTTATTCAAATTAAACATACAAAACTATCACATGGATTGAAAGCATGGCTCTGTACAGGGATATGGAGGGTTGGGGTATCAGAACTGACCAGGAGCGACTCAAACTGATTTCTGCATTGCGCTGATATCCTGTTGTTAGCCCCTGGATCCCTGCATACACAATAGAATGAATCAGTCAAGCATGGAAGCACCGACGAGGATGAATGACATGCACAGGGTGAGCTTCCCCATATTACTTCACACAGACACACACACACACACACACCAGTATTCTCCTCTCTGCTACACTCACTTAACCATTAAGTGGTTAAGTTGACAGTTCAATCGCAGCTAAAAAGTTAAAGTTCGACATGAACCATTGATTTCCTTTTAACTTGATTGACAATTCAGGGGAGAGTTTACGTCGTGGCAGATGGGTGAGTCACACTAATGCTCATGGAAAGCAGGGCCCCATACTGGGCGAGTTGTGCAGGGAGTTATCAGAAAGTCTCATGTTTTTGTAACGTGCGCTCCACTGGGATACTGAAAGAATGGCACTAGAACACTCGCTGTGTGTCCAAAACCAAATGACCCAGAGTCGTGTGTGTGTGTGTGTGTGTGTGTGTGTGAGAGAGTCAGCCCAAGGACCAAGCTGTAGTTTTGAAAAGTAAACTTGAAGTTGCATAACATTACTTTAATATAATATATGTTTTGATTTGAATTTTCAATATTTGTTTCCTTTTTTGTTAAGGTGGCATATTTGTGGATATTATCCACCTCTCGACTGCTTTTTTAGACACTCAGCCATTCAGTTATTTTGTCTGGTTGTAGAGCTGAGAAAAAAATGTGTGTTTTGCTCCACGGCAGTGAATGGGGAAAGTAACAAGTAAATGTCTCTCTGGCTGAATCAATAATTGATGTTTGTAATGCGATGCTATTATGCCATGCGGGAGTGAACTTTCAACAGCTCCTCTGTTTCTTTGCTTCCCAAAATGTGACCCAAAACAGGTCAGAGAAATGAAGGTGAAAATGTGTGTGGTACTAACCCAACACTCAGCCCATTAAAGATGGATACGATCAAGTGTCTTTTGTGGGGCGCGTTTCACTCGGTGCTTCACCAGGCTCATGAGCACATCAGGGGCTGGGGTAAGAGAGCACTTAAGCAAAAGAGTTCACAGGTTCAAAGCGTCGCACATTATAAATAGTACCCATCAGTGTAAAAAGAAGAAGAAGAAGAAGAAGAAGAAACAAGCACAGTGTCATCAGATGGACAAATACAAAATATGGAAAGAAAAAGTAAAGCCATCTGTGGAGCAAAATTTCCTGAAGCATGTGCACACCGAAGAGGGTGCTGCTGGTTTGGGAAATGGAGCAAGAATTATTCCAGGAAAACTCACTGGAAAGAGTTTAGTGACACTTGAAGCGTCACTATAACCCCATATTTGAACCACCTGTGGGTGATACCGATTCGGAAGAGGTTGTCTTCTTTGGCAGATCCCCTTCAGCATTGGCTAAAAATGTTATAACGGTATTTAGCTTCAGTCAATGACAGGAAAACGGAATTGCCTTTTCCTTTTGCAGTGACGCGAGCGCTCTCTCCACATTCACGCACACGTGCGGGTTTTTCCACAAAGACACGGCTGCTACCTCGCACTTTTGAGATATAAGTCCATGTAATGAATATAGATTTCGTCTTCGCGCGGCCGTGTGCGCATTCACACATGTACACGCATACCTGTGGCCCCTGCTACAGCCAAAGAGAATGTGATTATGCAGTCCACTTTGTGTGTCGCCACCAGCTTGACAGATGCATCTGTTGAGCAAATCTTGATGGATTTTCAGTCTGAATTTTAAATTTTAAAAAAAAACAAACACACATTTTCCCTCCCCTTCCTCGCTGCGAGAGCCCTTGATGTCTGTCATGGCTCCGGCCTCTCCCGGCAATCATTCAGTGACAAAGCAGCGATGGAAGAAAACATTGCTTTGGATTCTTGTCTTGACTGCATGTTGAGCCTGTGTTGATGAATGAGAGCAACATATACCCTCGTATGTGTACACCTCATACCAGATGAGGAGTACGATGTCTTGTATCTTATATCTTAACCGGTGTCATCATGCTGACTTTAACGGTGTTGCGATTACATTTCCGTATCTTTTTGTTTCTCTCTGTCTTGTCTTCAGTTTGGAAAGTTACCTTTAATTCCTTTCGCTCCTCATTCACCTCACTCTGCCTCTCTTTTTCGCTTTGTGCTTAGCACAGCCTCACTGCCAGAATGATGATTAACAGAGGTGGGAAGCGTTTTAATTTATTTCACCCTGCTATGAATATTCAGTGTAAACAGAACAGTTTTTATGCATGGCTGTCGAGTCTCATGTGTGCTTATTAGAGGGATAGTTAGTTTGATATGTCGGCTTACTGAATAATAGCGAGCTACCTTGACATAAGCCAATTGTTTGATGGAGTGTGTGTGTGTGTTGTGTTGTTGTTGTTTATGATGGCGTACGAGAGAGAGGAAGAAAGATCTATAGAATCTACTCATCTGACAAATGTGTTTCCATCAGTTTCAATCTGCCACGCATTGCTGTCTGAAGTCGACAAGCTTGAAAGCATTCCAAATGTAATTGGCTGAGGTAAACACAAGTTCCTCCTTAGAATTTTTTATTTTTACATTTTCTTGCCCACGCTATAAACAGTATATGCATTTTGTGGGAGGGTTTTTTTTCCCACAAAAGGTGACGTGCTCCTTTCTTTTCATACTGTGGATCCTCAATAACCCTTAAAGTCAAGTCAATGAGGCTTACACTGTGCCACAGATAATGTGTAAATATAAGTAGCTCAAGGCCAGGGACACTGGGTATTTTAGAGAGATTATTTTCTGCTCATCTAGTTTGTCAGCTCAGATCCCCACTCTGCCTCTGGCCTGTGGTCTTTAAATTGAGACGGATGTCATTGTAAACCAGGAGCTAGCATCTTTCCACACAATACTGGCTCAGAATGTGTTGTGCTTTGTCTTGCCATATTTCTAAGAGTGCTAATTCTAGCTTCAGACAGTGTATGAATTAAATGTAGAGTAAATGCTTTATAATGATTTATGGAGTAGCGAGTACATCCTATATAATGTGGACCAAGCCGGCCAGCTTCTGAAAGCACCACCAGCATCATTGCCGCCACCCTAGTTTGTTGTGGTGTTGTCCAATGTTGAATTCAGTACACATTGTATTAAACGATCTTCGCAATAAATAATCAATATCGCCTGGGTCATCCAGATAGAAGTTGCATGGTGAATTGTATCTGCTGAAAGGGAAGGCATGTGGAGATTGCAACAACCCGACCTGCAGTAAAACCGCCCAGGAGCGGAGGCACGCAACGGCAAACTGAGGGTTGGCCGAGATAATTTGATCCCTCCGCTCGTGAAATCCAGTGGTGTGGGTTTCCCTTTGTGCACTGAGTTGCAGAGTAGAGACTCCCGGCACAGCAGCCTCTGCTGGATGGACTCCCAGACACGTCCACTCCGCTTCCCCATCACTAGCGGTGTGGAGCCACATGTGATAGACCAGACACGGAGCCAAGGGCACGGTGGACGGAGCCAGTGGCGTAGAGGGTCCCGGCAGCTGTGACTGTGACAGCAACTGGGAGGACAGACGAGAGGTTCCCCTGCCATAGAATCCTGCATCGTTCTGCTCTGGTGTGTCTGGTAAGGCACGTATACGTTGTTGGTAGAGGAACAACACTGAACCTGCACTTCAGTGTGTTGCAGTTTATTTATAAATTGTTCAGTTCTCATTAGTCACGATGCATGAGAATGGTTTGTTGGTAAGGGTTTAAAATAAAAAAAATGTTAAAGTCTCATAAGAAACGGCATGACACCCAGGCCTGGTGTGCCTCCACATTTATTTTGCTGGTGATATCAACATTGCCGCTTTCTCTGGCAGGGTGCAGATTTCCGACTGGGCCGGGTGGTGGTTTATGAGATCATACAGGGAGTACCGTATGCGTCTTTGTGAACCCAACACGCTGTCTAGCATGTACCATCTGTCATAGAACGGCTCCTTCCTCACATGGGCATCACCACAAGCCACTCTGAGGACTTCTTTATCCATGCGTGACGTTTGCATCTCCCCCGAGTCCTCCCTCATAATCCCCTCTGAGATGCTGCGCGAGGCCTTCTCAGTTTTCTTCTTCCCAGATGTAACCTGTCAGTAAACCACTGCAAGCTATTTTTGTTCTGTTTATTAGCTCAAGAAGTGGGAAACAAACTAACGTGAAGTTAAGTGTGGAAGCATTGTGTGGAAAAAAAAAAAGTCAGGCTGTTTGCAACCTTTTAAAAAGGCTACTGCCTGACAGTATCATTATCCCAACAGGATATCTGGAGTCCCCTGTTGGCTTGTCACAGGCCACGCCAGGCAACCTCACTTCTACAATGCAGTACCGGATTATGCTGCGTTCAAATTAATTTGTTCCCATTTATTCAAACATGATTAAAAAGCTCTAAAACTGCTGTGGGTTGTATGCGCCAATCAAATTTGCATTTTATGAAATTCTTTGCCTTGTCATGTGTTCATACTCATTGACTTCCACAAATGATGTACTGTAGATATCTAGACGGCTACTAAACTTAACATGCACAAGCATGACAGAATGCACACTAACACGTTTCGCTAACTCATAAAAGAAACAAAAGTGCAACTTTATTTCAATATAGATGAGTGCTTTGCATTTGATTGATTTCTTTCCCCCTCAGTTAAATATTTGAAATGCTTAAATGTGTTTTATTAAGGCTATGCCATGCTTCATTTAGCAGCGACATAGTGGTATTTGTTAAATTTTGCTTTCTCTCTGAGAGCCTTCTCTTTGCCTAGGTTCTTTGTCATCAAATTATATTACGCTCCGCTCTTCATGTGCGATATCAATCGTGTTTCACCAAGAACATGTTTGGACAATTTAAATGTGGCGTGTTGAAAGGATACCTCATGGACGTATGGGACCTTCTTTCTGGAGCCGGATAACTACTATATCGTACTGTCAAACGTGGCCTCTCCTTTGCCACGCATTCCCTGCTTCTCATTCACTTCTCTCCCCACTAGAGCCGCCTCAACACTTCAAGCGCCTTTTTAAGACCACTTTCATCTTCCCCCTTCAGAAAATGAGGCACAGTCTCTGGTGAAAAGCGCTGACAGTAGCAGTTAGTGCCGAGTAGAGTTGACTCAATCACGGCCCTTTCACTTTTGTCTTTGTCTGAAGTAGTGTGAGAACCCTCTCGCTGTGCGTTAGTGTGCGTCTGTACACCAGTTGGCGCCCGTGTCCTCTTCTTGTTGATCTACTGGGCAGAGGCCTCCGAGGCAGCTGTTCATCGACTGATCTTACTGGTGGTTCTTGAACTTCAAAAGAATACGCAGCCTCAGTCGCGTGGAATATTGCACTTGCATTATTGCCATCTTTATGCCACTTGCCATTTCATGTGCATTGGCGAGCGGTTAGAAGTGTCACCGCCGTTGTTTCCAAATGCAAACACTCGGTAGTCTGCAGTGTCGAGGAGGAACGGGGTCCGTTTTAATGATGTTCGTTTCAAATGGGTGAACTCGTGAGCCGTTGTGGGAGGAGAAGGAAAACTGGAAACATGAGACTAGTATATGGGATATAGTCGAGTTATACAACTGTGGGAGCCCAGAAGAGAAGTTAGCAAGCTCTTTTTCTAATGAGGTTACCTGCAGCAGTCGTGGTGTCGGAGTAAGATGAGAAAGTGTCGGTGCTTCCAAAAGTTACTCTACAGACTGAGTTGGCTTTGGTGGTCTAAATGTTTATTAAATCCAAATCACTCGCCGTGTGATGTATCGTGATGCTGCTAGCAATCATCAACGGACACGTAAAGCATGGCGCAAACAGTTGAGGGAATTGTTGTTGTACGTTTTGTGGGCATATTAACACAATTACTCGACTGAGATGAATGTTATCCCAATAATTCCAGGCCCGCAGGGTTGTGGAGCTCAGGGTATGTTATGGCTCGACAATACAATGCTCTGCATCCATTGTGACCGCTCTAAGATCACATGAGATGTGTTCTCTCTTGATGGGAGAAATCGAGACAAAGCAGTCGGGATGTACCAGTGGATGGGTCAAGAAAACATGATAAGCATCGACCGTCATCCATTCTGGACAGTATGACAGCGGTGTTGTCACTGTGTCGATGTCTGGGTGTCCATGGAAAATGTGAGGGGCTGTGTCATACGTACGTATTGACACATTAGAACGTCATTAAATTGGCAGTCTTTTGGAGTGCTTTTGCAGATTTGTTGCTCTCTAATTGCGTCAGTTATTATAGTTAAATGACAACTTTTTCAAAATCTCGTAGCAACATTGTGTCAACAAGCAAGCCGACATGCGAAAGAGGCTTGTGTTTTGGATTTCATTGGTTCGTTCGTGTCTTGAGCCTTTGGCTTCCACTGAGATGACCTGTTTTTACACCACTGACATGACTGACCACTTTCTACAACTCTACTCTGCAAATTTGCAAAAGACTAAAGGTTTATAATTATAGAACAATACATTTTTTTTTTTATTTGCATCGCGGTTCATTGTTCATTTGTGTCGAAGAACTTGGAAATATTACTACTTATCTACACTAATGAGGCTGATCTGCTACGTGCACATTAATAAAAGAAAATCAGTTGACAAATGTGCAACCATCGAGCAGGCTGCTGCTGTTTTCCGTGGCCGGTTTGAAACAAGTGGTGTATTATGTTAATAACTTCTATGTCAATGGGTTGAGGTCCATTTATGCAGCGATTAACTGGCAATGTCAAGTCCATTTTACCCACACATTTTGACCTTTCTCTTTTTTGCTTTGGTTCCTCTCTTTTAAGACGTCTTATCTATTTTCTCTTTTAAGCTTCCTCCGATTTGTCCACTTACTCCACTCTGCTCTTTAATTTTGCCTTGACTTGTCACTTCGTCTGTCTGTAGTGCCTAACACTCCTCTATTTCTGCCCCAGCCTCCCGTAAGAAAGACAGACAAACTGTCGTACTACAGCAGTACCTCACTGTCCCCGTTTGCCACTTTGATCACATTGTAGGGGAACTAAATGAGTGCATGGGAGTTCGCTGAAGAGAGCTGCAGGCGTCTCCGTCTCGCCACCCAACTCCCTGCAGGGCTCCCCTTGATGGACGGAGCATCTCTGGTCCCTTAAGAGGGCTTTTCTGTCAGATGTCTGCAGTCGTCCTGTCTCCAGTACGTGCCAAGATAACACGCACTGGGTGGGGGGCGTCTTTGAAACATGAGGTTATTAACACGGGGAACCGCGGCCCGCTGACAGACAATGCGCCAACTTCATTCAGAAACACTTATTTGATTCTTTTGATAACTGCAATCGTTTTCATTCTCGAACAGCTTGAGAAGATGCAAAAAACACACTGAAGCACACGAGAGCTCTAACACATACACGCATCGCGCAGGCCTCTCAAAGGACCTGTTGTCTTCCCAAACGTTGTCTTGCTCTTAGGGTCTCTCGTTTTGGAGGAAAAAGCCGTGCATCTGAACTTGTCTTAACAGCTGTAAATAGGCTTTGCAGGGTAAAGCGGCCAGTCTCTTTTTTTTAAAGAGCTGATTTATGTAAGCCGCTTAGTGTTTCCAACTCCTCATTACGCACCCGAACCTATTCATGTTGTGGGTGAGAAGTCGACTTACTTCTCACACATCCCCTCTATCGTATTAGGGTGATACTCGTGTGCCGGTAGAAGTGAACATGTAGCCGGTTATTTGTCGTCGGGGTACTTTGCGTGAATCCAGGCGTGTTGGTATTAGTTTGAGTTGAGAGTTAAAGTCGGGTCCAGAAAGACGGAATAGAACTAGTGGAGTGAAATGTACAAAACATCATTGTGCTTATTTGTAGGGACCTCCAACCATTAGGCACGCTTCATTACCCGTCAGTGGAAATGGCATCGCAAGTAGTGCTCTTGCCCACCAGTGCATCAGCAGCCGCAGATGTTGTTGGCTTTAGGAAGGGTTTGATCGGCTGTTGTTCAGGCTGAACTGATGACAAATGTCGTGTCGGTAATGAGAAGTGAGCAGCTCATGTTTTGTGCAGACTCTTGATTACGTATTTAAAAATATCTTTAGAGTTTGTACTCTTCTCGATGATGTGGCTGGATACAAAATCAATGTCTTTGCACAGACTTTGTCGTCGGAGCCAAGTGATTGTCGTCCCACCGGTATCCCCGTCGTCATTAAGCACCCATCGTTCCACAACACCATTATCGTTACCGAAAAACTCTCAGTCAGGGATTTGAACTGCACCTCCTCGCTATCGCGGAGAGGAGACCGCGGCCATCGCAGCATGTCATTAGAAGGGCTGTCTTGTGTCTGAATGCCAGGTGGACGCGTCTTCTAATGAGGACTCGGCCGTCATGTTGACGCTGACGGGAGGAGGTGTCACACTGAGGTGCCACTCTTGGTCCGGGACGCTGATATTCTCCTCCGCTGAGAAGCATTGAGATGGCATCGTTAGAGGCGCACACATTGACAGCGGGCATAACCAGAGAAGACAGTGAGATGGTAATGATATATTAAGTTGGAGCAAACCACCAGGTCAAATTGTTATCTTTGACCTTTTTATGTGTCTAAATCTTTGTTTGTCCCTTGTTATACAAGTCCCAACATTTTGGTCGCACAGACATGCCAGTAGCAAGATGTTTGATCAATGTTTGTTGACTTTTCAACCTCAACCGAACAGGGAAACATGTTAAGCTTGAAGAATTCCAAGGCCATTACACGTCAGCGTAGATGGAAAAACTGGAGGTTTTATTGTCAGATCTTTCCTTTTGGTTCACCGGCCTTCAGAGCATGAACGGATAGTTATTTTCTGAATGACATTTTCGCTTTATGGAAAGCTGCACTGGTCCAAGAGGATGCCAGCGTTACCGCTGTGGTGAAAGGAAATCATCACACACAGTCTAAATATGAAACGCGGCCAATTCTGTTAAATGGTCCCACCGATATGCCAAAGTGTAATTTAGGGCTTTCCACAACAAAATAAATTCTTGGTCGAGTTGCACATATACAATTTTGCGACTCAACGATTTGTTGATTTGATCGACAGATGAGTAAATATGAGTTCCTCTGCAGAGAATCACACTGAAACACCACTTTATATCTAAGATGTGCTCATGTTTCTTGGAACTAAGTCATTCAGCATAAAAAACCCGACTAATCAACTAAAGAAAGTACTCGTGAAATATGACCAAAATGACTAATCAGTTGATTAATTGACAGATAGGGGGCAGCCCTAGTGTGTTTAAAGTATATTGTGAAGCAATGGCTATTACACTAAACAGTGTTAGGCCATTAACATTAATCAATCAAGGGAATACAGTGGGAAAATATTCACTTGTGCAATTTTGTATAGCGATTCAGATTGATTGCCCTGTTCTGTGTCATCAATATCCTGCATCTCCGTTTGTACTTTTAACCTACTTATAATGGGTTATTAGTTAATTGTTCCCAATACCAGTGAGTCATGGATGTGACACAGCCTTCTGGCAACGCAAATCAAAAGCTAGTGCCGCTCCAATAGCTTTCTGAAGCTATCAGCATGCAGTTGACAACATAATTGACGTTATTTAAAGACGCACCATGTGTCACTCGATGGAAGCACAGATTGTTGCTCTTTTTATACTCGCAGTGCTGCCCAAAATAGTTGTGTTTCAGCTGCTTGGATCGAATTCTAAACAAACACTGGGATATATAAAAATAATAATGTGTGTAAAGTAGGTTGTTTGTTATAATGGTTATGTCAGACCTTTTTGTTTTATTCTAAAGACTATGTTTGGCAGCATTCAACACTCTGTTGCAACATAACCAGGAAGTTTACTATCATAATGAGCACAGATGCTGCATGTTAAGAGTTCTTTATCCTTCATTTCTGGTGTATCCATAGGAAGGCCCAGGTTCTATGTGTTATTTGATTGTGGTGGTGTGTGCTCGTGTTTGTTTTCTCCTCTCTCCCAAGAGTTTGATTAGTCGTCTCCATTTAGCCGCCACATTACTTTCATTACAGCAGACATGCACGCCAGGGAGGGCCGTCCCGATCCTTTTCTCTCTCCATGCAGATGGTAGCCACATCTCTCTGGATTGGCAAGCAGCCTACATCTGTCCCTTACCAGCCACCATCCCTTCATGGCACAGCCCTCAAAGGCTTCATTAAATATCAGACCAAAGCTAACTCTGCTGCTGGCCACCCATGGGCTACGTGGGGAGGCGGAAGAGAATCTGCTTTTCAAAAGTGCACAGGAAGGAGGAGGGTGAAAGAGACACTGATTGTCGACGTAACATTCTCCGTGCCAGCTGCTGTCACTGGCAAGCAGACTGGGAGTTGATTTGCACTCATTACTGGGAAATGAGTTAGGCCTGAGGATGATGACCGCATTACTCCGATTGCATGTGATGTGATTGGAGATGTTGTGCGATGTTAATCTCCTCCCCTGTGTCCCCAAGATATAGAAAATAAATGGAGATGAAAATCTTCCTCCGCATCTTCACAGTGGGCCGTGCATGATACAAATGGAAGCGGAGAACTGATTACGCAACCACGGGCCCCCTCACCCACGCCCCAGCCCCCCAACCCCCCCAAAGAAAGGGGTTTTCATCCAGCCAATAATATAATAACCAAACCACTTCCTGCAGGAGGTGTTTCTAATTACTGCGTCCTTGGCAGGTAAAATAAACGAGTTGTTGTGTGTATCAGGTGCAGATATACACCCTGCATATTGCACATTAATGAAAACATACTTACAAGGAAGTCTCTTGACCAGAATGTACAAAGTATTGCTGTCAAAGGTTAAATATAGCATTTTATTTTTCACTATGCAAGGAACTTAAGCTCTGACTTTGCAACAGTGCTGTGGTGCCCGTTACTGATTAACTTCAGACACGTACCCTTCTTCCCCCTCGTTCACTGCAGTGTCACGGAGCCATGACTCGTCTCTGATTTTACATGCTACTACTCCTTTTCCATCCACTCATCATTCTGCTCCGCACTCATTAGGGACCAACCTTTTTGTCTGAGTGTTAGAGGCCATCTCGTGTCTGTCATACTACCAGATAATGGCCACCCTGTTCTTTACCATGCACCGTGTTCACTCTGATCTTTGTTTTTTCTTTCTGTGAGACTGCTTGTACGTATTCTCATCATACAGTCTTGGATATGCGGCGTGAATGCATTTTATTGCAGCGCATCTTGTGTTCTGCTCTTGTCTCTTCTTGTGTCACATTTCTTCTCATTAACAGCATTTTGCGCTCACCAATTTAGAAGTGCTGATTCGGTAAGAATATCTTGTTGTGTGCCATGTCAAAAAAAATTGTTGCTATCAATTACTGGTGCAGAAGGAATGAACACCTGCCTCGTTCTCACTCCATTACCTTCCCTGGAACATTACATGCCCTTTTAATATATTTAATATATCCTCGCTTTCAAAACCACACCTTGGTTTTTTTTGGTCTTCTTTTTCTTTAACGTGTCAATACTCTTACCTTTCTCCACACCTCAAACAAAGCAATCTCCCTATTGGGCTACATCTTTGTTCTTCCACTGGTTTCTTTTTTTCTTTTTTTTCCTCCTCCTTTTCAAGTAAGAGCCATTTCCTCCGTGCCGTCCCTCTCCGCTGCACATGCCCACAGGACACACTATTTCATCTCGCTTTGAACTCTTTTTAATTTTTGCGCAGTAGCAGTTTTTTTTTATTAACATATTTATTCATTCATGACTCCTCTCAAAGCCCTTTCCATATGAGCACACCTTTTTATTCTCTCATTCTCCCTCTTTCTTGCTCCCTTTCTCTGCTCTGGACTCTCCACAGAAAACGGGCTTGACTAATGCAGTGTTGGTTTAATCCTTGCCACCCTGTCAGAGGCTATTTCCTCCCATTCTTTTTCTCACTACAGCAGCAGTGAGCACCGACAGAGCTTCCAGGCTCTCTCAGCTCACCAGCGTCCTGTCTAGACTTTCTCCACACTGTGCGTAGAGTTTTTTTTTCTTTCTTTTCTCTTCCTACCCTGTCAAAAGAGGGGCCTGTCTCCAGCCCTGAAGGTCAAGGTGTCTCTCTAGCCACCACGCGGCAGATCATCCCTTTCCACTTTCCCCAACACCCACTTCCCACCCTGTTGGCAGCCACCTGTCAATGGCTGATCTCCCCCACCTAGATAATAATAACCTAGCCAGAGACCACCTTTCATCAAGTGTCCTGGCTCCATTTGAATAGAGGGAGATTCGGGGCAGGATGCTGAACAGACAGCTGAGGGGCCTCCTCCTGATGTACTGCGAGTTCCTGCAAGGTGGTAGTGACAGCAGAGGGGAAGCAGGGCGGTTATATAATTGGAGCAAGGTCATGTGGAAGTTTCCAACAGTTGTGCATGTTGCTTATTTCCCCTCCTTGGTGCGAGATTGTAACGTGTTGCCAGTTCTAGACTTCTGCTAATGGTCGATGTCTTTCTACCGGTCCAACACCTTGATCCAGACTGAATTATCTCTGCAACTATTGGATGGATTACTGTAAGGTTTTGTACAGACATCGGTGTTCCCGCAAGGATGCAACCTACTGACTCTGGAGATCCTTTGGCTATTCCGCTTGCTCCACTGTGGCGTTCACAGTTTGGGATTTTAGTAACATGTCTATGCAGCTATTGGACGTGACGCCATTTAATTTGCCCAGACAATGATTCCCAGTGATATTTTTTTGGTTGGGTTAAATCCCTCTTTTCATGTTGCGCCACCAAGAGGTCAATGTTTTCACTACTCCTGTGAAATATCTCTTATTGACGAGATGGACTCAATAACTATTCGGTGGATTGCTATGAAATATAATTTCGTCCTCTGACGTTTTCCTGTAGCGCCATGTTCAAGTCAACATTTCCCCCACCTGTAGCTTTGCTAGTGCTGTGTGTAGGGTTGATAAGCAAATGGTTAGAATATTCGTTCTTAAAAAATCAGTTCAAACTATTTGAATATGTATTTTTTTTATTTGTCCATATCAAAGTGTCCTAACTGGCTGTGAGCAGCGTGGCGCCCCGGACACCCCCCGTGTTTTTTTTTTTAAACGCTCCTGGGAAGCGCAATCTGCATAAACTATTATTAAATTATTAAAATATCCCGCTATATATGTATTTTGAACTCATTAACCATATTTATATTGACTGATGAAGGCTCCCATTCTGTTTGTGAGCTCTGCCGCTTCACTACAGGTGAGGAGATAAAATGCATCAATCTATACTTTGGCCTACAAACACTGATCTCCTTCCATGGAGTCGACATGGAAACTATTTTGGTCCAGATAATGTCTCCTGTCACTTATCTCGGGGAAGGCAGGTTAGCGAGCCGGCGTCCCCGAGAGCGGCTGCTGACAAGCGGGCCGAGACGGTTCATCAAAGACGGAGTCGGTGTGGATTGGAGACAGAAGGCTGTGTGGCGGTGGGGATTCCCTGTAAAACGGCACATTTCATTTAGTGAAAGTGAGGTTGGTTGACTCGTCGTGCACGAAGGATTAGTGCGGCGCGCACGAGGCAGACTGCTTTTGCTTTTTCCACAATGTGGCTATTTATTTTTTCCGAATTTTAAAATATACATCGACAGCATGCTAACATTGACAGCTGGAGTCAACATGCTAACACTGTAAACTAGATGGTAAACATTCCCTTTATTCCTCCTCCTGTTTACATGGATTGTGGAAATCTGGATCGTGGTCCATGCCTTCTACTCATTATTCATAATGTCTGTCATGTTCATTGAATGTGTTGTAACTCTGTAACGATGTTCATGCTGTCCACATGACATCACTTGCTTCTGTCCATCCGGAGAGAGGGATCCTGAAGGTTTCTTCCCTTCCCCTGTTTTTTTTCCTGATCCGATGTGAGGTCCTGGGGACAGGGACGTCGTATGTGTACAGATTGTAAAGCCCTCTGAGGCTGATTTGTGATTCTGGGCTATACAAAATAAACTGAATTTAATTGAATTCAACATGTTATTGGCGTAACATCGTAACTTTAGCATTGTCACTGTGAGCATGTCAGCATGCTGATGTCACAGCCCGGTTGTGCTCACGTCCTCACAGAGCCGCTAGCAGGACGGAGCACTCTCTGCCATGACTAAAAGATATTTTATTTTTTGGGTTATTTCCCTTCGTGGATGGGTGCTGAACACTGGACTGTAAACTTTCTCTCCATCCCGACATAATCCCTAATGTCATCACCTTTCACACTCACCCCAGCTTTATTCAATCGGATGGACAGATAACAGGCAGCCTCAAGGGGGCATTTAAGGTGCTGAGCCTCCATCTTAAATGCTCTGTCTTTATCTCTCTCTCTCTCTCTCTCTCTCTTTGTCTTTCAGATGCCAAGGAGATTGTGTTGAAAGCTCAGATTCTGGCCGGTGGCAGAGGCAAAGGTGTGTTTGACAGTGGCCTTAAAGGTGGAGTGCACTTAACTAAGGAGTAAGTATACCACTATCTACATTTCACACTGAGTTACTGTAGGAGATAGATTCCTGTTATTTCTCCTGCGACAGCGTCTTCTAGAGTGAGGAGGCTCAAAGAGCTCTCTGAAGATGCTCCCTTGGCACTCGTCAGGATTACTTGTGCTGCAAACAAACAGTTTTTCTTTCTACCAGTGTCTCGTTTTCAAACAACTACCCTCAATTAAATGTTGAAAAGGAGATTTTGAGGTCAGCCGAAGCGTTTTGCACCCCATACTGAGTTTTCCTCTCTCTGGGGTTGTTTTTTTTATTTTTTTATGTCTTCCTCTATCTTAGAATTACAAAGTGTGATGGGTGTATTCCTCCAATGAAGGCTCATTCTGAAATTGTTTGTTTTTCAAAAGGCTAAACAACAACATTTAAATATTTTTTTTGCTCCGGCACTGCATTTCCCTCTGCCAAGTTTTCATGTTCTAAAACAGCGCTATCTTTTCAGTAAAGGTACCTTCCTCTTGCTGCCGCCTTCAAGACAAAAAAAGTGATTTACGACAATTGTCCCCGATATGCATCATCGTCACCCTACTTCAGGGTTCAGAATGGACGGAAAGTTTTTCAAAGTGAAATATGCTGAAGTTCATCGTCCCTAGATAGTGTCACGAGTGCACAGTTCACCTTCCTCTCATCTATCAAAGGATGAGTGCGACCCTTGTCTTCATTTTTATTCACTTACAAAACCAGAGCAGGCTAAAAGGAGCAGCCCCGGCATTAATCAAGGTTCATTCACAGCGATGTGTTGATGTACCAACACGTATCCAAAAACTGTGCCTTGTCAGAACGTTACATAAATGCCCCGAATATGCTGAGGCATATCTCTGGAGATAAAGAAACACTTTTTCTGCTTTTCTCATCCCTCATTTTGGAAGTATATATTTTTCTTTGTATTTTAATATAAATGAACTCTGTTGTTTAAAAAAAAAAAAGGATACTTTTTGACCTAACACCTCTTTCAATCAGCCCCGCTGTGGTTGGTGAACTGGCCAATAAGATGCTGGGTTTCAACCTGACCACCAAGCAGACACCGAAAGATGGAGTGAAAGTGAAAACGGTGAGCCACTGCGTACACTTTCTTCTTGTTTAGTTTTTCTTCTGACCTCATTTGAAGGCATTTTGAGTCCAGTTCTGTAAAAGTAATGACTGAAGGCAGTCTGGCTCTGTGGCTTTGAGTTGTTTCTTTTCCACTAGGTTTTAATAGTAGCCGTCCACTGTTGTTTACTGTGGGTTTGCGCTGGCTGGTGTTATGGCTCATTGCATAAATTGAACCGGGCCCACTGTGAATTTAAAGTGTTTGGTAAACAACTGCTTCTATGTGCCACTAACAAGCAGGAATATCATTTCCTCTACTTGCATGCTGCATGCAGTACCTCCTCAAAACAGACATTTTCCAGGTGATGAAGCCTTCTCAGTCTGTAGCTCCCCCAAGTAACTTATGCTCCCGCTCCTCATCTTATCCCTGAGTTTAGGTGGAATCAAGGGAGTGTCAAACTTGTCGTTTTTTTTAATAGAAAAGCAACCGCGGAAGTTCACAAGCTCCGAGTTGCCTCTGTGTCTCAGAGGCAGAGGAAAAGGTAAACAAACTGAAACTGGGCAAAAGTTGAATGAGATGTGAGCGAGAAGAGAACATGACCTCCAGTGGGCCATCCTGCCAAGAACATCCTCTTTCGCCCGCGGCACTGAAACCAGACACGGGCGGACCTGAAGGATCGAGAACAGTCACAGCGGAGTGGCAAACTGGTCTGTCAGGTGACAGACTGAGCTTCGCTGTCAACCTGCGTCAATCCTCAACCAGGACTGCACCACAGAGCAGAGGACACAGGCAGGGGGCACTTCAGCATCAACATGGATTTGCTCTCATGGTACAGATGGAGGGATGAGGGGAGAAGATACGGGAGGGTGATGAGGGGGAAAAAGATAGATGGTGGTAATAGAAAATGTTCAGTCTGAGTGAAGAATCGGGCGACAAATCGAACGACAGGGAACTTAAGAGAATGTTTGAGTGACTGGGGAGGACAACATTTGGACAAGGAGATAGGGGCGCCGTCTGTGAACACGGAGTGGAGAGAAGGCTATCCATCCTCATTAGCTGTGCGGTAGGGCGGAAGCGTAACATAAGGGCCGTGCATGTTCAAACAAACACTTCATCCGAAAACCTTTCAGCCCATTAACCACCACGCGTCTGATTTGAGGTTGTTTTTTTTTTCTTCCTCTCTTTTGCAAATGAGCCTCTCGCTTGCTCCCTTTCTCTCCTTATCTTCCGGACTCTCAGCGTTACGGTCCCCGTCTCTCGTTCACACCACAGCTAGACCCTGTTAAAAAAACACACACAACTGTGCTCCAAATCCCGTTAGACACTTCTGAAGAGACACAATGCAATGTTTAGCATTGTAATGTACAATTTTAAGGTTGCAAAGGTTTGCCAAAGTCCAATCAGCAGAGATGCACGGATACAGGTATCGGATGTCGCTCTGATTCCAGGCCCCTTCACACGGCTCTTCATTTATTTCATCATGCATTTGTTTGTTTTACAAAGTTAAGAAAGCAATGTTTTGATCAGGCCTGATGTCCTTCCACGTACAAGAATGATCCCAGTCGCTTCGACATAGTGAAGCATATAGCATGCAATCAGCTGACACCCAAAGCCCAGTTATCAGTATCGGTTTTGGGACAGAAAAGGGCAAACCGGTGCATCTCTCAAGTTAATATGGCCGCTACATTCCTCCATCAGCCTCCTCTCTTTCTCCTGCTGTGCCATATCTAGGTGATGGTTGCTGAGGCCCTGGACATCACCAGGGAGACCTACTTTGCCATCCTGATGGACCGCGCCTGTAATGGTCCCGTCATGGTAGGCAGCCCTCAGGGAGGTATGGATATCGAGGAGGTGGCCGCCAGCTCCCCAGAGCTCATCTTTAAGGTACGTGACGTGTGGCCCGTCCGCATCGCTGCGATACCGAATGAGGAGAACATCAACATTGAAACGTATCCGCCTCAAAAACAGTGCAGAATGTAAAAACGGACTAATCTCGTCTGGCACAATGGAACTCTTTAAAGAGGTCAAACGCCTCAGCCGTCTTGCTCAAAGACGTTGTGGCTCTTTAATGCGCAAAAAAGTTTTTCTTTGCCTTGAAATCACGCCGCAGCTCGATCGCCCAGCGGGCCCCCACAGATGGAAGCTGTGCTCATTTCTTATTTTCATCCAATTCAATTAAACTTTTCTCTGTCTGCATGTGTACCGCAGCCGCGGAACATGATGCGGACATGCAGCAATACGCTGAAGCTTGACATGAACAAATGCACAGCCTTCTGTGCTCTATTTCACTATTAATTAGATTCCATTTCCAGAACATAATCCACTGTAGTCACTTGGCTACTTGGCAACAGGTCTTTGTTGTTAACAGATGTACCATTTAAGCACTACAGCTTTTCTATTGTCTTCCTTGAGCTATTGTCAACAGATGTTGGAGCAGATTGGAAAGATCCAGCCGAGATTTATGTCCTTCGTTATTTCCACCGACGATCTCGGATCATATATGCAATACACAGCTGGGATGTTGCTTATCTCACCCACGTGATAACACAGCTTATTAAAATCGATAGAATCCAGATCCAGTTTGCGCCAGCTAACGGCTGCTGTCAGTTTTATACTTTTATTTTCTTAAACTCTAACATTTGTATTCCTGTGTAAAAAGATGTAAGCAAGCTTCTCGTTGTGAAAGATCTGAGGGTCTGATGATCATAAATCCATCGATTCAAGTCACCCTTTTCTCCGTGTCTGGCCGCTCGCCCCAACTCTTATCATGATGCCTGCAGTTTTAATATGAACATCCGCTTTGTGCCAGATTAAAGCCCAGCGTTTGAGCATTTTTGCTCGCTCTCACTCCTTTTCTCCATTTGTTTCCCACCTTTTTCTATTTTGCTGCAAATCTTACAGGAAGTCATAGACATATTTGAAGGGGTGCAAGACGTCCAGGCACTTCGCATGGCAGCTAATTTGGGTTTCAAAGGACCTCTGCAGAGACAGGTAATGGGCACGCTGGCTTTAATGACACGCTGCAAAGAAGAGGCAGAACAATCTACAATGCATTGCACACACACACTCTCTCTCACATATATGTATGTGTGCTCATTGACAAACAGAAAAAAACATAGGCTATTATTAGTTTTCCGGAGACGAGTTGCGAGGTGTCATTACTCTCGGCTCACTTACCAGGTGGTCTATTGTCATATATCTGGCAGTGACGCACAGCGTTGTGCCAGGCTGAGGCATCACTCGTGGTACCATTATTTCATGCAACATGCCTCACATTGATTTTTGTGAGTGAATCATGCAGTAAGAGTCAAAACTCATCCCGACTGGCAGACTGTAATTTTGAGAACAGTGAACCAAAAATAAAAATGTTTTTCTTGTCACCTCAAGTTTTACAAATCTCGCTCAGGCAGCATTGGCGAAGAATTTGAGGTCGAGGAAGAAACGCTCCGAGTTCACATTCAGAACGAGTATGGAGTTAATTTAAATGCCATTTGTCTCTCGGCATCAGATAACTGATTTGTTTTCTCTTCCACAGGCACCGTGGCATGAGAAATCCGATTAGCTCCGAATCTTAACACATGTAATACATATAAATCAGCCAAGTGGATCTGCTTCTAGCGAGAGTCAGGGATGTTTTGAGCTTTGTTTGCATCATATTGTATGCAATCATGTTTTGTCTCTCTCTTGTTCTGCCACATACTGACTAAGTATTGACTTTAAACCGGCAAGGAGAGGAATAGAAAGGGAATTGTAAACTTTCCATCGGTATACTTCTCAATGGTTATTGCGAGTCAGCTGGCACACTGTTTAATTCAGAGATAATTACAGTGTTGAGTGTCAGTCAGGTGAAATGTATAAAACAAGTGATATATGTATACATACACACTCTGTATTAGCACTGCATTAGCATGTGCTGTAATAAGGTCCTTTTTGCCAGTTGTCACATCGTTTTGAGCAAAAAGGAGAACTATTTTACATGTCAGCACAGAGACATACATATTCATGCGATGCAAACTCGATGTTGAAGGTGATTGGCCATGTTTTATGTAGCCCGTGTGGGAGGCTGAGCTGGCTGCTCGGAGCCGAACCATGAGGTAATTACTGTCCTATGTGGTCCTCGCAGGCAGCAGATCAGATTAAGAGGCTCTATGATCTGTTCCTGAAAGTCGACGCCACTCAAGTCGAAGTCAATCCTCTCGGAGAGACTCCCGAAGGACAAGGTACCATGTAACGCTGAAAATGCCGTGTGTGTGTGCGTGTGTGTGTGTGATGACTTGTTCTCAGTCTTTGTTTGTGTGTGTGTGTGATGCATCATATCTGCATGTGTTTTCTTTTTTTCTTTGTGTCATTAATTGTTCCCCAAATCATGTTGAACATCCAATATTTTGACACTTTTGAATGGAGAGCCTTTTTGCACAAACATGGAGCTAGCTGTTAATCACTGACTGTGGGATACAGGCAGTCTATCTCCTCGGGTCTGAATGTGTTTAAGAATGTGAAATGTATTTGCAACACATTGACGTTTCCTGTCAGCGTGACTTTGTCTGGATTAAAATCCAAATGGCTTCAGGGAGCAGAGATTTCCATATTCATATGTTGATGTTTGTTGCTGATAATTAACTAAAGGCGTACAGTCTATCATCGACTCGTAATGAGAATGTCCAATGAGGGATTGCAGCAGCAGCAACACGTATAACTCCGCGGTCATATAGAGTAACCAGTTTGGGTTACTCTAAGAAAATCATCTTCTTTTTTTTTTTTTTTTTTAAACGTCTTATAAGCTGAATGCTTAAATTAATTTGTATGTCCGGCCAGTGATTGAAATTACTTCAATTGAAACAAAAACTAAATCAGTCCACCTCTTCAGCACCAACATCTAACTAACAAGGTGATATTGCTTATGAAACCAGAAGCCAGTTTACTATTTTCTACACCTGTTTGAAAATGAGTTTTTTTTTTGTTTGTTTTTAACCCAGCTACCTTTTGTATCTTAAAATAAAAATAAATCTAAAACAAACATGTGTAATTTTGTCCTAAATAAACCATTATCTCTTTCTCATTTTAAGTCTTCCTTATTCTGATAATTAACACTGCACCAAACCAAAAATACTCTGTTACACTAACCTGGAGAGACATGTTTAGTGTTTTTGAAAAGAAAATAATGTTAGGTGATTATCATCCTCAAGTCACTGTCTTTAGACCAGCACAGCCTAGTCTGTTACAAGTTGAGTCTATTGTATTTCACTTTAAATAATTATATTATATTGTGCAGTCAAGCAAATGTAAAGCACATTTTATGGCCTCTCTTTATATCTTTTTTTATTGTCGCTAAGAACAGCTGGAGGAGCGGATCCTAAACGGTGTGTTTGGTCTCTCGGGGCGATTCAGCAGTTCTGGGCTCTAGCCGGCTTCTTTTTGTATCGCTTGCGAAAATATTGGGACCCCTATTTCCCACAGCTCCGGTTGGAGCTTCCATTCACGGGGTCAACGCCCGCCTCAGTTCAATCTTTACTCGTCTTAAGTGTCCCCTGAAAAATTAAAACACTCGAATATCCAAAGAAAAACCGAGAAACGTGCGCATTTCAGTCCCTTGTCACTTAAATTGCCAAACGTGACACAAGAAGCGTTTTCTGGCTGTTGCGACGCTGCTTTCGTTGAACTTGTGCTGAACTTTAGTTTTTTTTTCTCCCAAAGACATAAGAGCGCTCGTATTGTCGGCACGGCGGCGAACACAGATCGACTGTGATGTGTCCTATCGAGACGCATTACAAACACGCCCAAGATGCATCGCTTCTTTGATGTTATTTAGTCTCCGCAAAAACAGATACTTGTTCAAAGTATGCTTTATCAAAGATTGACAAGAGGAGTTTGTTGTTTTCATGATTTCTTATGAATATTAATGAATAAAATGACTCTTTTCAAACGATGAATTTTTCACTGAGTGGTATGAATGTTCTTTGTAGACGAGTTTCACATTAAAATCAACTCGTTCTCTTTTTTTTTTTTTTTTTGGTTCAATTTGTTCGCGTCACATGCGAGTGCTGCCATTTTTTTTACGTCAAGCACTCGGCAGAAAGGCACATTTCTCAAGGGTGGAAAATGTCTATGTATTGTTTTTGTCTCTTTTGGTAATATCCAAATTCATTTTGTAGATAGACTGCAGTAATGGATGTGTCAAAACAAAATCATAAGGAGTTGTGTCGTGGGAGGACACAGTAGGTCTACTCCCCAGTGCCAGCAGAGTGTTTGCTGCTTGTACCGTGTGTTTTGTGTACGGCACTCCCAAAGCCACTTCCTATATTTTTAACATTTCTTCTACTTATTCACTCTTACATGTGGGTGATCTGGCTATCTGTTTATCTGCATCTTCATTAGAAAAATGCATTACAAAAGTTGATGCTGAAAGTTTTCGAGACATAAATGGCAATAGACATGATACATAATATTAGTATTTTCAATGGTTGAAAGTTTACTGATAACTGATTTCTAAAAATAAGAATTGAGTTGAGAATCACACCACTCTCATATCTGTTTGGTGGAAGCTCACACCAGCAGCCCGTTAGCTTAGCACAGCACACAGAGGTAAAACGGGTTCATTTTTACGTGGGGTCGTGTGTTAGATTATTTCTTAGCCAGGCACCTTGATTTCCTTAAACCAATAACCCACTGAGCCCGTAATACAGCAATGTGCCTTTACATGTAAGATTGTTGCATGGATTATACAAGATATGATTCCTAAATTAGAGAACTTTAAAGTTGCAGGTGGACTCATTATTATGTTGTTGCTAAGCTAAGCTAACCCGCTGTTGACTGCAGCTACATATTTACCAGTGGTGGGCCGTTAGGGCCTTCAAAAGCCTTCTCTGAAGGCCTAAACAGAATTTTATTTTTTTATTTATAATTAAAAGTTATATCTATTGTATAATGTAATTGTATTTCACAAATACACTACATGTATTATAATTAGTTTTCCCTATTAGCTTATTTTCTCATTGCACAGACAGGAGTCTCATGTGTTCCTCTGCTTCAGGACTCTGGTATTCCTCATGCATAGGTAGCTGCTTAACAGCATCGTTATCCAATCACATCGCATGTTAATGCGATGTGATTGGATAACGATGCTGTTAAAGCGTGTGACCAATCACAACGTCCAGGCATCTAGAAGGCTCTCTCGACTATTTTAAACAGGCTTCTTGCCCGTTTAAAATACTGTAAATGTCATTTACAGATGACGCAGTTTTCGTTCGTCTCATCTCAACGAGCTTTTCCAAAACGTGGAACTATTCCTTTAAGTAACAGTCACTGTTTAAATGTTGTTGTTTATACAAAAAAATCTCTTTGACTGATTCATTAGATTCTTTGCCTGCTCTTTCTTCAGGTGGCTTCATGAG
Organism: Cyclopterus lumpus; assembly: GCF_009769545.1. Classification (NCBI taxonomy): domain Eukaryota; kingdom Metazoa; phylum Chordata; class Actinopteri; order Perciformes; family Cyclopteridae; genus Cyclopterus; species Cyclopterus lumpus. The sequence goes on along the minus strand of NC_046970.1, from coordinate 6,068,038 downwards.
TGTGCACGACGGCCTCTTTCAAGTGTAAAGGAAATGTCTGTTTACTAAGTGCCAGTGTCAAAAACGCATGTCTTAGTGAGCCAACCTCTGAGATCATTAAGACCAGTACGCCGAGGGGACACCCCTCACTTCATTAATTTCAGGTTTTGAAAAAGATAATTAGTTGGCTTTTTCTTTACGTCTGAAGTCCTCTTCCTCTCTCTCCTCCTCGTCCCCCTCGTCTCTTTTCCCTTTTGCCTGCCTTCTCCCCCTTTCCCACTTTTTGTTCTTCGTCCGTTGCGTGTCTTCATTCTTAACTCGGTCTTTTGTCATCTCCTCATTCCTCCAGTGGTTTGCTTTGATGCGAAGATCAGCTTTGACGACAATGCCGAGTTTCGTCAGAAAGCAGTGTTTGCCATGGACGACATGACTGAAAGCGACCCCACCGAGACAGCGGCAGCCAAGTGGGACCTCAAATACATCGGGCTGGATGGAAACATTGCCTGCTTTGGTATGGAAGCAAAACCCTGGAACAGAACGCGCGCACACACACACGCACGCACGCATGCCAGCGATTAAAAGAATTCTCCCCTCAAGCGAACCTCTCCCGGCTTCAGGCTTTCATGCGTCGCAATAAGTGAAAAGCTCGGACACAGTTAAAACGTAGTCAAAGTAAAGGGAGCCTCGGCTCTCCTCCAGTCCCCATTACAGGCAGCTTTCTGAGGACTCCAGCAGGAATGCTCCTGTAACCAATGCGTTCTAATTAGCTGTAATCCACCCAGAAAGTCTCCAGTGAGCCAGATTGTTAGCATTCTCATTAAAGGGCCCCTCTCTTGTCATAAATCAAAGCTTTTACAGTGTACAGCAGCACTAACAGGTGCTCTCGCGTCTCACCCGGTAGGTAGCCTCGTAAACACATTAGATATCTGTTAGCGCTTAGCCCCCCCCCCCCCCTCTTCCGCACCCCCAGCTCTCTTAAAGTAACAGCGGCTTTTAAGGCCCTGCAGCTTCCTTGAGAGCTCTGTAAGCCACCAAAGTGACAGCTGTTGAAGCACATTTCCCTTTTATTGAGACCTCGGTTGGGGAGCTCGCGAAGACACAAGTTCAGCTCGGCTAAAGCAAATGAGGTTGAAACGTTTTTTGAGCACTTGGCTCTTGCGCAACTCAGCAGGCAGAAAATGATGACACAGGCCGCTAAAAAAAAGTGTAGCCGAACCTCTTATAATCAACGCTCTTTCCTCTGAGGGAGTCGAGTCATAATCAAATTTTCTCTGTGTTGCTGGATATTTAGAAATCCTGTTTAGAGGATTTCCAACTTTTTATGTGTGACATCTTTTTGACATTTTTCTTTGGTTGATGATTTACTGCTGGATTCCTTTTTGGGTGTTCTTACACTACATCAATTGAACTGACGGGACATTTTTTGACAGTGAATGGAGCCGGTCTGGCCATGGCCACATGTGACATCATCGACCTGCATGGAGGAAAGCCAGCTAACTTCCTGGACCTGGGGGGAGGAGTCCAAGAGAGGCAGGTGTACGAGGCGTTCAAGCTCCTGACCGCCGACCCTAAGGTAGGAACAAACCTTTACAAGTGCTTTCTTCTCGCGGAGCTTCTTGATTGTTGTTACAAATGAGCACACGACCCAAATGGCTCCCTTATCTTGAAGCACATCCTCAAAGAAAAAGTCAGGGCAATTTTGCCACCTGTTGAATAGTCTTTCATATTGCAGTCAGTCATCTTGTCAGGGCACATTCATAGAGCCCTGTCTGCCTGGTTAGAGCGTTGTAACTGAGACAACAGCGCTCATTAGACTAGGGACCTTGGCATTTGTCCATGTTTCACTGAGAGTCTGTCAGATTAAGTGCAATCCTTTTCAGTTGCAGAGGCATGAATCGCTGCTCGGCCTTTTTGGAGACGTATCATCACATGTACACATGCACAATAGCACACAACAGAGGCTCATGTGTAACTCGCACATCATACGACATGAATGCAACTGTAACTCAAAGCCGTGCTTCTGGAACTGCAGCTCAGGATGAGTGGCAGCTTGAGGGGTTCCACAAGTGATTCTGCTCTATGGTCAGGGGCCTTTTTGTAAACTCCAAACTAAACAGCATGAGCCTTGTAACAATACCACAGTGCAGATTGCGTGTTGACAGTCATCACACCGGCTAATTCCCCCGCTGCTGTCACTCCCACGTCCCTGGACTGATCTCCAGTTGCCTTTTTTTGTTTTAGCGTCCCTGTCAAGGCGTGGTCGTCACACAGAGCAGCATTTGATACCAATTCAGTCTTCTGCCCTTTTTTTTTAAAGCGTTCTTTACAACGTGCTGATTTCACTTGGCAAGAAATGCATTTTAAAAAAAAGTCAAAACTCATTTCAAAAGATTTCCACTCACCTGTTAGTTGACACGTTCAACCACAGTTAGGCATCTGTAAATCTACGAGAGAGGTGGCATCTCGCAGCTCCCACTTTGTCCTTCCTGCGTCTGCTTTTCTAACCTCACTAGAACAATGCTAGCTGTCTTAATTTAAACATCCAGAGACCGTGGAGCGAGAGGGGCTGCTCTTACATACATATTCTGTCAATATTAAACCACGAGAAAACTCAATTTTCATCTCAATCCAATATGCCGCTGTAGAATTTCTCATACGCCTCAATGTTAGTGGTATGGGTCTGGAGATGGAGTTGAAGTTCTGCCTCATATCTACATCACAGCAGCGACAGGAACAGACCCCGTGTTGCACACCTTTTTTTTTTACCAAGAATGTTTAAAACCTACCAACCTTAACACCCCAGCAGGTGATGCACTGCCTCGCTCTGATTTCCTCTGTGTGTAGATTCTGTTTGGTCTCACAGCTCAATGGTCTGTGCAGGGAAATATAAATGAATATGGTGGGTGGGGGGGGGGAGAAATGCGATCAATAGGGGAGAGAGAAACTACAATGGCCTGTCACTCTCGCCTGGCATGGCGCCATCATCCATTATTATTATTGAACACTCTTAAAAGGTCTGCGGAAGCAAAATCTTTTTTTAAATTTTTTTTTTAAGTCTGCATATATTACGCCGCTCTCTCAAAAAAAACCTTCTCCGGCATGGACGTGAGGATCCTCCTCCTCCTCCTCCTCCTCACTCTCTGCCTGTTCCTCCTTCTCTCTCGGTCTTGGGCTGATTCCCTGGATCCAGATGGGGGAGTAAGCCTGCTGTCTGTCCCTCCTGCTGCTGGGTATGGAAATAGAGACGGGGAGCTCCTCCCTAACAGGGGAAAAAGTAGAATAGGGTTGACATTAAGCCGGGTTGGAGGCACCATTAGCATTTCAACCAGGGGAGCTGAGAAACCTGCTCTGATCTGTGAAGAGAATGTTAATCATTTCACAATAAGAGCGCGACAGAGAGTGCTGCTCATTAGCATTTTCGTTTTTTTCTTTATTTCACCAATTACCACCTCTCCAACTAGAAATTATGAGCAGAATTTGAAATTTAAATCAATCCCCAGGCTAGGGGAATATAGTAAGGCAACCATTATTGTTTCCAGGTGTCAATAAGTTATGGACAGAGAGTTATTCGGCTTATTTGCCTTACATATCAAGGCAATCAGTGCACAAGATCTTCAAATAGGCAACCCTTTGTCGAGAATCTATTCACTGTTTGAATGTCCCAGGCGGACTGGTTCACATGTAATTCAAATCATTATTGTTCCACCTTTTTTGAAGCCATATTCTTATGAGGATGCTCATTCCCATTGGTACTGCATAACATGAGTTTGGGTGGCGGCTGTTGGGGAAAGGACATTAACGTTCCGCTGCATACGTGAAGATATTCCACTGTACGTACTGTGACTTTTGACTTTGAAGATTTTAATGTTTCATATGCTGAGGGAAATGATAAAAGTGCATTCGGCGGCCATCAGGCGGCAGGGGTAGGATATGACCCGCTCTAATGACGGCATACATCTCCACAAAAACAGTTTTTTTCTTTCAAATCCTCAGATGCTTTTACGCTTTTTGTCTCCCTCCCTCCGTCTTTCTCTCTCTCTCTCTCAGTCTCCCTCTCTCTCCCCCTCTCTCCCTCTCTCCACTTTCCCTTTGATGTCTCGGGCTCATTGTGATGAGAGGAGTGGAAGTGATGCGAGCGTACTGCGCACCGAGTAGCAGGGACCGAGTCTCGAGATGACGAAGCCTCCTTCTTCTTGTTTGATTCCTTCCTCCAGTATCTACTCTCACAGCATTTATTACCTCCAACATTATTATTATTTTTGCAAGAAAGGGGAAGAGAAAACAGATGAAGTGAGCACAACACAGTCAAAAGAAATGACTGGGAGGAAAAAAAACAGGTGTATAAAGCGGTGTGTATCCCCAGCATGTTATAAATATGATGTAATGTCGCTCCGTGTACGACACCTTTCAGCGTCTGTTTGACAATCAGCCCCAGGCTTTTTAAGCGGGGACATGTTTATTTTTCATTCTAAAATAAATAGCTCCACTTTCTTCATATCCACATATAGAACAGTGGGTTGACAAAATGGCTGAATTTATTAGGATTTCCCTCACATCACCTGTAGGCACGGAGCAGGCAGCAAATACCAGCAGCCGAATAACCTCGTTATTGCTTTGTGCCGCTGCCGTGAAGAAATTGGCAGATGGATGTTTTGCCCAACTCCAGATTCTTGTTTTTCTCTGGGCTTAAGGCAGTTTTTCCTGTAATTGTTATAGGTTAGAGTAAATGATGACATTTTTCTAAAAACACGCCCCATGTTGTGTGTCTGTATAAAGCTCAAGATGCAGTGTGATCACACAGATATTTCAACATCTCTAACATATACAAGCAATTAATAACTGTGTGTGTGTGTGTGTGTGTGTGCATGTGCAGCCTGATTATCAACCCAATTTAATATAAACTAAAGTCACAGTGCCACAACTTAATGTGGCTGTCGTGGGGTGACAATAGAGATCAATTGTGTCCGCTGACTAGCAGATTTGTGTTTCTATTCACAATCAACAACATCTTTGTCCTTTTTTTCTTCTTTTTTTTTAACAGAATGCACAATATTCCAACAACACGGAGTGAACTGTTTTTGAGTCTTTCCATCTGCGAGTAATGTTTTGTTGCACTGATGCTGTTGTCAGTGACAACGTGGTGAGAACGTTCTGCTCGGTGCTTCTAGTGCGCCTTACTTAAAAAAATGAAGTAAAATGAGGTGGAGGAAGAACAAAAACATGCCGCTAGAAAAGAGGGTGAAAAAAATAGAGCAAGTTTTATAAGTCAAGTGACAACTGTGCATCTGTTCACCATTTCCTGATTGTATCATCACAGACTGGGTCTTTGTGACACCCTCCCGTTTGTGTGCACTCACATGCCATACGTCATGTGACTGCGTGTGGGCGTACTCACTTGTTACCTGCAGGCTCGTTCTGGGCAGAGCAGGCGTGCAAAGTGGGAAGGCTCCTCTCAGGAGGAAGAGGCGCAGATTGTCACATTAGCGTTAGTTCAGCTGGGTGACCCACCTCCCGGGCAGATATGGAGGTGTGTGTTATGAGCATATGTGTTAATGCTGTTGCGTAATTGCGCTGTTGATAATGAAACATCTTTTCCACTCCCTCTGGTGTGTGTGTGTGTGTGTGTGTGTGTGTGTGTGTGTGTGTGTGTGTGTGTGTGTGTGTGTGTGTGTGTGTGTGTGTGTGTGTGTGTGTGTGTGTGTGTGTGTGTGTGTGTGTGTGTGTGTGTGTGTGTGTGTGTGTGTGTGTGTGTGTGTGTGTGTGTGTGTGTGTGTGTGTGTGTGTGTGTGTGTGTGTGTGTGTGTGTGTGTGTGTGTGTGTGTGTGTGTGTGTGTGTGTGTGTGTGTGTGTGTGTGTGTGTGTGTGTGTGTGTGATCTCAATTTTGAATGCCGAAGCTCACCTGTGAGGGAGTCTTTAGTTTTTCTCTCGCTGCGTTTTGAGATTATTATGCACGTCCCCGTGTGCTTCAGCCCCCGTTGCCCTCAAGCAAAACTACATACAATTTTCCTTCTTTCCAGCTCAGTGGCTCTGCTTTAACTTACCTTTTGGTTCCACTTAAACCACTTTCCTTCTCATTGCAGGGCCTCTCCTGAGGCCAGCCAAGGCCCATCCTCCCTTCTACAATGCAGCGCACCACTATGGCTGCATTTCCAACTAGTAATAGTTTGAAGCTTCATTCGTGACTCCGGCATCCAAATAATCATTAATAACTTACAGAAACAGTGTGTGCCAACATTCTGCGCTCATTCTTAATGGCCTTGTCTGAAATCATTTTAATTTATTTTTGTACTGTTTGCTCTCCGGCTTGCTGCACACAAAGGGTGGCATGGTCTGAATTAACTCTGCAGCCTAGTAGCACCATGAATTACATTCATACAACCACGAGAACACAAAATCATATTTTACCCATTTCTTTTTAGCTCTATTAGCGTGGTGATAAATACCTGAGCCTTTATCCTGCCTGTCTGCCATCTAACTATTTTCTCTTTTGGTTTCTTCCTCTCCTTCTTCCAGTTCTTTCTCTGATTCTTTTTCTCCCCGTAGCCTTTCATCTGGCTAAATCCTGTTAAAGTCAATGTGAGGAGCTTCCCTTGGCTTCATGCCTTCTAGCCAAATCCCCCAAGAGCCCACGGCACTGCCTTTTTTTTTTTGGGCCCCATAAGGAGATGTCTGAGTCCATGCCTAATGGGCTTCCACATGTGTATGGAGACACCGAAAGGCAGTGGCTCTGGTCCAGGCCAGGTGTGCCACGGAAATGTGTTGTCCTGTCTTCATGATGCACAGGAAAGACTGAAAGGAGCCCTTATTTCACAAGGCTGCACCCTTAGGCTGTTACAGCACAGCTCAGACATTGTGCCGAAACACAAATAAGTGCAAATACATATTCGTGTTGGTGCAGCCACCGGCGTGTCCCCACAGGATTCGGTGAGACTCTGGTGGGTGGACCTCAGATCCTCTGGGGTCTGAGACACTCAACCTGCCCCTCACAACTTTTAATCACAAAAGTCACCTGGGATGTGAGGGGGAAAGCCAACAGCTTCCCGCTGGAAGCCGATGGCCAGTGGGAGATGCTGGTTCCCCGTGTTACAAACGGAAGCAATGCAAAGCAGTTGGGAACAGGAGGGGAAGCAGAAAACAAGTTAATGGAGTTCCTTCCCAGTGTGCAGAATATTGCACCAGTACCAAATAGAGGGCCAGCAGTGGAGGGACGAGTACTTAGTCCAGCCGACACACTGGGGCTGCCATGTTGAGGTCAGTTCACAGCAAGAGTGAGCATTGCTTGTAACCAGCGGGGGGGGGGGGGCTTGTGTTCTTTAAGGGAGAAGTGGCTCTCCAGGTGATGAATTCCTCTTTTCTTATATGCTGCGAGGTCATTGTATTGGTTTGCCATTATAAGAGAACGGCTATACCTCCAAAATGGTTTTCTTGCAGATTTGCTTACAGTGCATTAAAAGTTTGTGTTAGTGACAGATATTTTTTTATTTTTTTTGTCCATCGTGGCACCTTTTTTCCTCGAGTGCATTGAATATCGCTGCCACAAAGCGTGTGCTATTGGATAAACAACCCCATGCGCTGAGTTAGTCCTTGAAATGTAATTGGTCTCGATGCGGACACACAGATGCACTCTTTATGTATTGTGTCTGTGTGTGTATGTTTGAGCATATATCTTGAGCGTGTTTTAAGATTTCAAGGCTGTACATTGAAAGTCTCGCATTTCTCCGTGAACTCTGAAGCGCACGAGTCAGACGGAGCAGCTCCCTCCCACTTTCTAGCACGGTACAGCTTTTGATTAATCATTTCAGCTCTGCCGGCACGATGTCCGCTGACAATAGTAACAACGGTTTGGAATTTAGTTTTCCAAATTACTTGTTTCTATTGTATGAACAAGCCTGTAGGGGCTGCACAACTGAGTGACTTTAAAGTGACAGCAGGTGCATCTCTGTGAAGCGTTGGTTGGCAGAGCGGTTGAGACTCTGCATGAAGATCGCAGCAGGCGATTGAAAATATCCACAAACTATTGTGATGCATTGTTGAAGCGCATTGTTTATTGTGCGTGGGTTTGTTTTTCTTAGCATGAAAGGAAAATAAAGATTTTGTAACAAATGTAACTTTGGATACATGATTTCATCTCGTTTGCGTTGGCTTTGCCGCCCAGTTGTTGTTGTTATAATGCGATGACTCATACTGTAGATTTGTTCTGACGTTAAATGAATGCAAAATACCGATTTCCATCTCTGCGACCTTTAATTTAATTGCTCTTCTCTCTAGTCGCTTTACATTCCACATTATTGGTTGTCAGCGCAGTTTGGTCGAATCCATTCGGCATGTGCATTCGAATGCCCGATCAATACATTCCTCTCGACTTTCTCTCTTTTAGTGACATCCACTCTTTACTTGTTACTCTTAGAGACGTGCTTGCTCTCTCAGAATGCTCCTCGCCGCCACATCAACACAATCCCGATGTCACAATCAACATTTCTTCTTTATTTAGTGTTGATCGAGTTCAGGATCTTCACCGGGAGGGGGGGGGGGGTACACGGCAGTCTCAAAACAAGTCAATTATGGCATACCTCACAATTGCGCAACAGGCGCCAGGATTTGTTCGCCATCTGAGCATTTCTCTTCTTCAGCAAGATAACAATCCAGATCACACTGAAAATATGTCTTTGTGAATGTGGAGGACTGCCAGCGGGTCGGGTTCTGCCGGAAATTCGACCCGCCGCAGTCAAATGAGAGGTGTGTGTCTACAGGGAGCTTAAGAGTTGCTGCTAACGCCCTTCTCTTGAAATGACCTGTACACACACACACACACACACACACACACACTGCGCTGCTGCATTCAAATGCATACCGCTAGGGTTAACTTCGTACTCGCGGTCACACGCATGCTCAAATGCCGGGGTGGAGACTTCGTAAGAAAGGGTCTGGATGTGTCGCTGATGATGCACGCTAACTCTCCCAGACTGCCTGTTTTGCACATACTCTGCTGCTGGCAAAATATTATGGATTTAACTTTGTTGTGCATCAGATATTGTTGCATGCAGGCACTAATCTTGTCGGATAATGGTTAATGAACCAACGGTTGGTCAGAAGAAGAAAAAATAAATATGAAACGAGCATCCCTAGGTTATTAAGCAGATTTACTAACTTTTTGGCTGCGGTGTACAGATAAATTAATATTTCAGTTACGCATAAGCATGCAAAATAGCTGAAGGTATTAGATTGCATTATTACAAATAATTATTCTGGCAAGTTCCCTGTTATTTTAGCCTTTCAAATATTAGTATTTATACAGTAAAATGCTGCAGGCTTGTTCATTGTCTACCGGGGGAATGTGATTACCCTTTTTAAAATAAGTTTTTCACTTAATCTAAATGAGTCCAGCTGCTCTTGACCAGAGTGTGGGATGGAAGGCAGCTGGCTTGGTGAAAAGGTGTTTCTGTCCGAGAGAGAGAGAGAGACGCGCAGAGAGCGAATGAATGAGATGAATCGAGACACAATAAGTGGTATGCATTTTAATCATTTTATACATCCAATTTCCCGCGCCCCCTCGGGCTTGTGGCGAGCGACATAACTCTAGTTTGAATAGTAGTCCAGTGAGACGGGGCAGCAGCGCTCACTCACTGTCTTTCATGTCGCCCCCCCTCCCACTGACATGTACGCACACATTGCCTTGACTCTTGAATCCAAACTCGTACGATACATCGTCCTCACTGTCGTGGTCCGAATGACAAATGCATGCACGTGTTGGGGAATTTGGGCAAGAAATGTACACCCTGCACTTCAGGAGGTTAATGCCATAAGCGAAGGACAAATGCGGTTGTCACAATCCATACGTCGTCGTCGTCCCCCCCCCTCTCATTCCTCATGTGAAGGTTAATTTGAGGAAGTGAAGGAACTGTCCAGAGATGCCACACAGAGCTGCTGACTTGTCGGATTGATTTGCCCTTCAGGGAACGAATGCCTTGCCTGTCTCCGTCTCCATTTGATCTGGGTAAGGACAGCACGGCATGCTTTTAAAAACCCATGTCATTTTCCACTGCCCCCCATCAGTCGACAGCACTGTTACTTAACCATCATGTATGCATAAAGACTATGGATTGCTAATGTATTGACTTCAGTCCAGCACCTTGTCTTGGCACCAATGTGTCCCCTGTTGATTCGTGCACACACACACACACACACAGACACACACACAGGGAGAGAGAGATAGATAGAGAGACAAGTCCCATGGGCATGTCTGATTGAGCTTTCTCCTGTCTGCCATTCCTCATCGGTTGGAAATCAATAGAGGATCTGGGATTGGAGCTCGAGCTAATTGAGCTCTGCTCTGTCTGTTCTCTTATTGCTGCCAAGAGCGATTTGTCATCGCAGCACCTGGTTCACACCATGGGGGCCAGCGGGAGCCAGTCAGCGATCAGATGGGGCCTTTGGATACCACGGGGAGGGGAGCCGCGTGTGATTGAGCGACCTTGTGAAGTTGAGCACTCAGAGGAAGGGCATAGCAACGAAGGACTTCATTTATCCCCATGCGCCTCTTGATGTTTCTTCCACTTCAGCTGATGACACGGGAGAAAAAGAAAAAAAAGAGCAATGTGACTTCGGTTGCACAGTTTATGTAGTCACAATTGTTACACTAGTGGTTATCCCTCTCTACCAGATGCCGCCATAAACTAATACTTTCCGCCATTGACTGAATTTTTTTTTTTTTAAACGATGAAGGAAAAGTCTGAAAGCCGGACTGGAGGCCTTGGAGTGCATCTGTGCAGCTGCGTCACTGATGCAAAAGGCTAAATTTGACTAAAAGAGTATTGGATTGGAATAAAAGGCTTTGCATAAGCCTTTCGCATATGTCTTATAATGATTTAACAAATTTCAATGATGAGTGCTGAAAGATTATTTTCTTTTTACAACCCGGTCCGTCAAAATGACGTACAATGAGAGTCTAACGCAAACACTGCACGCTCCTCTCCTCTTTTTTTTTTGTACCTGCTGCTGAGGCAGGTGTTTGTAAAATACTGCATCATGGTCATTGCATCCATTGGCTTGTATTTCCCATGCCGCCGCTAACCAGACGTCCAGAAAAACAAATTACCGTACACCATTGTTCTCGGCAGTATCACAAACCCACAATTGTTTCCAGCTATAAATATCATGCCATGGGTTCTGCTGTGTTTACATCTCACACACGGTTTCAGCATAGTCACGGATCAGTAACCCACGATAATGCCTGGTACTAAATGTGGCATGCTGTTGCTAGCCAGTGTTATCCTTACGAACTTCCTCTTCTACTCTTCTATGCATTATAAATGGAGATTCCTTCCATCCAAACCATCTGCTGTCATCACTCCACCCTTTGCCACCATTCCAAGTCTCCATCGCTCCAGCTGTCCGTGCTCCAAGACTTGAGGGAGTATCCCACTCAGACGGCCTCGTCCAAGAAGAAGCAGTGTCTATGACTGTGCCCCCCTCCCTCCCCCCACCCTCTCAGGTCATGCTCCCCCTGGCGCTTACTGTCTGTGTGCACATGCCGGGTGATTATGTGAGGCCACTCAAACACCCAGCTGATGACATCATGTGTGCTCTCTGGCCCGTGTACTGACACCACAAACACGGTACCCTCTCCTGTCCTCTGGGGACATTGATGCGGGCGATATTTTTTTTTTAAGTTGCGTGTCGAGGTTAATAAGCGTTGAAAAACGCGGGTCAACCGCGGGGACGGCTGCTGAACGTTGCTGCAAATGAATTAGCAGAGGTTAAATAGAGCCAACGATCAAACAAAAATGGTGAAGCCGTGAAAATGGATTTTATTTACTTTTCGACTTCACTGCAGTCAAAGTGCACCTCACGTCATTAATTGCAGTATAAGTCACTGTTAAGCAGATGATGCAGTAATACCAATGTAATTAGAGGATACTTAGTTGAATAAACTCTGAAATTAACAAGCTGTCATGTTATGAGTTTTTTACTCCTGTAATATACATACACATGTAATATGTTTCTGTATAAACGGAGAATTGAATGGCGTTACACGACAGGGCTTTCGTCTTGTGTGAGGGTGATCGTCTTTAAAGTGAGCTCAGATATACTTTAGATTCACATTGAGTATTAAAATGAAGATGAATAATATCCGATGCTCGACTTCCATCTAAAGGGATGGATGCGCCAACACTTTTTGGACTTCCATTAACTTACAAAACTCGACAAAAGAAAATAATTTAAATCAAAGCATGCCCAGATATCCCTCATTTTGGTCCCAATGGGTTGCACTCCTTGAATCCTACAATTCCCATGATGCAACTCGATGGTGGCTTTCATTGGACAGGGTTATTTTCTGGAAAGCTCCACCACTGCCACAGAAGACATTATACAACTGTTTTCACAGTCCCATGACAAGTAAACTGACCTGTTTGTGTAAAATAATAATAATAGTAAGTAAATATCAAGATAAATATTGCATTTCATAAGGTCACTATCACGTTCGTATGGAGAGATTAAAGTGAGCATTGATGCTCTGTTCCACGATGGATATGACATTTTTAAGATTAGGTTGGATAATTTTTCTTTTTTATCGGTCGCTGACATGTTTAATCTGCATCACTTAATATCTGTGCATAAATCCAGTTGTTTGCTTATTCCTGTCTGTGGATCATATGCTTGTGCCCAGGCTCCTGGAGTCTGTGCCCTAGGCTCCCTAACAACCCACATTAACCTTCTGACTTCTACAATCCAAGAGCCCTTCTGCCCTTTCTCTTGTTGTAGCCCTCTGGCTTCGTGGGAGGGGGGTCATGGTTTGAGACACCGGCTCTTCTAAACCAGCTCTTCTTTGCTCTCCGCCTCCTCGACACCCTCAGTATGACACTTGCAAGGACGGCAGTAATCTTTTGCTCCATCGAATCTTTGTCCAATAATGGTGAGATTAAGAGTTTCGCACTTCGGTGAGACAACCAGCAAAAACATAGAAATCTCAAAATCCCCAAAACACTGGTTCCAGAAGTGTGCTTTCTTTTCAACAATCTGTGGAGCCTGATGAGCAAGCATCCCCCCCACCACCCACCCCCTTGTGTGTTTCAGGTATTTGTTGCTTTGTATGGCAAGACATGCCGGCAGCGGTACAGCGAGAGATTATTGTCGGTGTAATTGGCTTTTCCAGGCCTGATTTGATACAATCCTCTTGCACTTCTTTATTATCGAGCGTAATAGAAAGACATTGTGGCTCACATGAAACGTTCACATCTCCAAAGAAATCGCCTCTTTCATTTTGTTTCCATGCTCAGGGTCAGCACCCGCAGCATACCCACGTACACAGAAACAGACACGACATATGCTGCAGACAAACCGAGGCAAATGGTCTTGAGTTTAGAAAAACAAGCACAATAGACTTCAAAGTAACTGCCCGTATTTAAACCATCTATGCATTTTACACGGTCACAGATATGCAAGGATTTTAGCAAGCGTTTATATTTTTCTTTGTTCAGCCGTTGTGCACCACTTAACATTTCCCTTATCCAGATCTCATTGCCCCCCCCCCCCCCCCCCCCCCCCCACATTCCTGATAACTGACAACCGAAGGGAAGAAGCGGTATCGGATCGCATGATCCAGTCCGGTCCCTCGTCTGCTGTCCAAGCTGACAGCCTCGTTCACCAAATCAATGTAGAACATGGCTCTCCTGCACTGTTATCTCAGTCAATATCTGCTACGGCCGTCTGAGGATACAGATGGACGAGATATTTGGAGTAGGGAAAACCGAGAAGTACCATAAAGGAGGGGAGAAGATTGAATGGCAGCAGACATAGCTTGTAGAATAACAAAATCCCATATTGTCAACACTGCAAATTTGCAGGTTAAATTTAATACTAGACAATTGCACATAGAAATGTATTTCTGCTCAAGCTACGTTATTTCTATATACAATTACACATTTCTTCCCTTTATTTTCTGAAATGTAAAGTTCTATGCTCAGAATGCACACCTTACTAACTCTTAGTACTGCCTAATACTTTTTTTTCCCAGACTGTCCCCCTACATTTCCACTTATGTCCTCTTGTTCATTGCCGTTCTAGTGTTGTATGGGTGATGCAACATGTGCTCCATAGAGGTGTGGTTGCCAAGACAACAACCTCTGAGGCCCTTTCAGCACTATAGTAGACAATATCAGTACTCAGAATGATCAGTTAATTCTTGATAAAGGTAAATGCTGTCTGAGACTTGTGAAGGTCTAACTGTGGACTAGTGCACCCACTATTTACTGTTATCTCACCTTAATGGATATATATAATGGATTCTGGTAATACGTAAGTTAAAGTTTCCATTTAGAAACCCACTCCAGTCGTAATTTGGAGCTTCTACCGCACCAGTGCTGAGTAAATGATTGTCAATTATATGTCTTTGCTATTATATAGCCTTTCCTCCGATCTCGACTAGCGTCAACCTCATTGGATTGTCTAATCAATAGTGCAGTATTACATTTCTGTGGCACTTCTATGAGCTGATCAAGCTTTCATCTCATGTCTGCTATTTGACGGACACTTGAAGATACCCCCGTCATGTTTGAGCACTTAATTTGCTCGGGTTGAAGTGAATTAAGGGGCAAAAATTACTTGAAAAGTTTGCAGAGGAACCTGTAATTTACTTAACTCTGTGTTCCACTACTTTATACTTACACTACATCTCAGAAGCAAATATTGTACCCTGTACCCCACTTCATTTGTCTGACTATAATTACCAGTTACCTTGCAGATTCAGATTAATGGTAGAAAATATAATCAATAAATAGATAATTTTATTATTATATCAATAAGGCTTTATTGTTCCCAAGGGGGAAATTAACAAGCTACCCAGTAGTTTGTTGATTTATTTTAAGTAATAAATGAAATATATATAAATAAATGAAAAGTAGCTCCACATTTACCAGCTGCAACATTATTGTAATCAACAGATCATTTTGTAATGTAATCATTTTAATCCAATGATAAAATATTATTCTCGAATGGGCCATTCTGCATAATCCGTACATTACTTTTGGGACTTTAAGTATATTTTGATGCTAATACTTTTGGACTTTGCCATCTTATTCTGGGGGCCGTCTTGCCAGTTGTTAAACATTTTGATTAAAAGAATCAAAAATGCAATAAAAATGGAATGAAAAACAAAAAAAATGTTAGGAAAAGATGCACGTTGTATTGCAAAAGTCAATTTGTGTATTAAAATGTCTAATACCCAACGGGACAATGCCCAATCAGGGTGCATCTGTTGCTGCTTCTCCAGAGTCTGCCGGTCTGACTATATAATAAGTAATGGAGTGGAGAGAAATGAGACTTGACGGAGAACAGCAAGTCACTGATAGTACTGGCAGTCAAGGACATGTTGATATTTTCCTGGCATTCAAATGGTATGGCACAACACGACGGGATTTTCTGCTGATAGAACGACATAAGATGAGTCTTTTTTGACATTCTGCTGAAAATAATTTGCGGTTGTCTTTTTTTCCAGTGTTATGACCCTCAGTTGATGATTTGGTTTTGTCTACAAAATGTGGGACAAAATGTGCAGCAATTAGAAAAACCTGAATAATATAATCAAACTCAGTATTTGCTATGCACAACTTCGTACACTCTGTTGGAGGTTTAAGAGTAAATTGCCTCATGAGATATAGTATTGAGCAATCGTATTTTAGGTGTCTTCACTGGTTGAATATTGTAAAACTTCAGAGAATCTCGAGCTGCCTGCTGCTTGGAAGAAGAAGCTCCGAAGCCAGAGATATATATAATAATCATTATTTAATCATAACAAACAAGAGTCATCTGTATACATACACACAGTCCAGTCCCGGACGCGCTCACGTGATTTCGCTTCCACAGTCTCCTGACTTAGCCAGCAGTTTCTGTCTGGCGTCACCACGTAAGAGACCAAATTCACGTCTCACAATTAGTTTTATTCGCAGTCCATTCGCTGAGCTAAGCTCCCATTGGTTAGTGGAGGTATTCATGCAAATACCTTTCAGAGACACAGCATGCTACGCTGACCAGCGAATAAGACATAAGGTTCACACCTGAAGGTTAGTTCCATTGGCCACTTCAAAGAATGCCTCCATTCGATAAGCTAGCGGGGTCAAAGCTCACTCTTCCGGTCAAGGACAGGAAGTTCCCCTTCAGAATAAAACCTATTATCCTGCCTTCAGGATAAAAGCAACATCTCAGGTTTCAATCGACATCCCTTTTAACTATTGTCTAAACAATAAAACATCATTCATTCTCATGCATCATACAATTAATCATTACATTTGTCATCAACAAACAGAATAATAAAACAGTGATCCTCTCTTATGCTTTATAATACATTACTCCGAATATTCCTCAAATTAATAATCATAACTTTCTTTATGTATTAATTTAAAACATAACCTCTCTTATCTACATGTGCAAGTGTATATAAAATCCACTACAACTCAACAAAATACAGGATCAACGTTTTTCATATAGTATTGTTTACTGAACAAAGATAATTGCAGTTGCATAACAATATTGCATGTGCAAAATACATTTATTTTCTCAATATGAAATGTTGGGTATACTGTATATTTGCCGTCAACCTTAAACAAGATTGTACTCATTTAAAGCAACAATGTAGTTTGTGTATTGATGCATGGAGTCAGATATTGATATTGGCAGCTAGCGGATTGTTCTTCATTGTAGCTGCCTGAGCTAACGTTAGCTCCACGGCTCTCGATCCTCAAGGTCCAGACTCAGATCTTCAGGTGATAAGTTCAAAACAACAAAAAGCCTTTTATTTACACTCAACAACCACCACGTTACCAGCGAGCTAGCTATCCTTAAAAATCCTGAAACAATCGGCCAGATTGTTAATGTAGGAGAAAAAAATGCTTTGTCACTTTGTTGGTCTTTTATGATCAGTAGACACAGCCAACTATACAGTAATTTGTCAAATGATTTGACAGATCAGTGCTTCAACTCTACCATCGTTTGCCTAAAAAGCACAGACACAACCCTACAGAGACCAACATTTTGAGAGTTATAATTAAAATGGCAAAAAAGTTTTAGCATTAAATGATTTTCAGGTTACGAGCCGCTAGCTGCCTCCTCTGCTGCAGCACCTGGGTCCACTTCACCAATAATCCACCTCTTTGCCCATTTTTGGATTAGCTGGGAGTTAGGCCAAGATGACGCCCACTTTGACCCTGAAAGCTATGGGTGACTTCACATGTCCATATTTCTTAGAGTACATGGTTTAAAATAATTGTTCACCATAGAAATGTAACATTCAGTCTGTATACCGCAGCAGCTTTACTTGAATTTGCTCCTTCTCTCTGTCTCTTCTTTTTCTTTTACATGTCATACTTCCCTTTTGTACTTTTTTGTGTTTGATTGTTTCCTTAGTCCTACAAAAGGCTCTATGATTTCCAATTCATCGTTGTTGTTTTTTTTAATCTTTTCTTTTTTTCTTGTAGTAAACATGAAAATGACTGAAATTGTGTGTCGAGAAAAGAGGAGTAGAAGAGCACTGACGGAGAGGGAGTGAGTGAGAGAGTTGTGTTGAAAACGGCGATAAAGAAAGGGAAATGAGAGGGAGAAGAGTGCAGAGGAAACGGGTGTCGAGAGTCGGGTTGGAGGGGGTTCCAGCAGTGATTACATTGTCCATCAGGCCACAGGACGGCCTGCATCAGCCCACAGGATTGATGTTTGACAGAATAATTAGAAAACTGTCTCAGCCTGTAATCACTGGAGCTCATCTTGCCGGAGAAGACTTCCATTCGCTCTCTGCCACACATGGTCACACGCGCACACACACTCTCTCACACACACACACACTCAAGCCGGCTTGTCCGAGCTATCCCTGGTTGACTGGTATATGGGACGGTGTGTTGATAGAGTGGTAAGATGGGGGTGTTCCTATTTATTCTTATGGAACTGAAAGAGGTTATCTGCAGAGGTTGGGTATGAAGGCGAGTGTGCCACCTCACTTGCTGGTTCACTGAAGGCAGGAGTGGAGAACACACTGCTGATTTTAAAGGTGCTGGAGGTTTATGGACTGGAAAAAAATGAATTAAGTGGAGTTTTACTACAATGGGTGGCAGAACAGATAAGATGTTGTACAGAAACCCCCCTGTACCATATACACTATATATACATATATATATATATATATATATATATATATATATATATATATATATATAGCAGCAGTGAGTAACCCCGAATGTACATCTCTCACATTTCTCAAGTCTGTTTTGACACGGCTGTCCAGAGGAAACTTTTCCGGTGAGATTGACAGTTCAGTCTTGACCTTGAAATCACTTCTGAACAAAGCAATCTTACTGCAAGATATTTGTTGTTTCAGGCCCATAAATAAAGTCCATAAAGTCTCGAACAGTTATTTTTCGAATGTGCTGGAATATATTTTCAAGTGTACTCTCGTAATTCATATTTATCGTGATCAGTTATTGTAATGAATTTTGAGTGTCGTTCCACACATCCTTTCCCAACACTCATTAGTGTAATCAAACACCATCGCCATTAGTCACCGTTCGCCTGGAAGGGCAAACATTCCTGGATTTTTGTTTGAAATAGGTTCCAACCGATTTATTTATTTTTATTTAATTGAAAATGTTTGGCATTTTAAGAAATTCTACCCTTAATTTTACAGTGTTCTTTAAATACTTAACCCTGACTGGGATACTGCAACTCAAAGGAGTAAGGATGGATTATTCCTCTGACTATGACTGATGACCCGCGATATACCAGCTCAAACTCACAGCTCGCAAATGTCCACAAGAAAAAAACCGGAAGATTTAAATTACTGAAGGGCTAAGGTTTCCATTAGGATAATAGCCTAAGCCTGCACCTGAAGTTCAAAGGTCTCCTTATTTGTCCACCTTATGCCCCTCCTGGCATGGGGCAAGTCCCGAGATGAGACCTCCATCGATCAGGAATCTATTCAGCTGCTTCCTTTTCCTCCTGCGGCTTTTATTGGTTTCTCTGATCCGTTTAATACTCGAGCAAACCCTTAATGGCTAATTGATATGCTTCTCTGTTCTGCTGAGCTCCATCAAAAGACTTCAGGGCCGAATGTCAGCCATCGGTCGCCCCCCCTCCTCCTCTGGAAGACGACTAAAAGTCCTTCACATTTGCATATGAGAGCAGACCACATCTCCATTTGATGAGACTTGAGGACATGGGAAATTTGAATTCAATAGCTCCCACTGCATCAGGAAGGTAGAGGGTAAGCACTCCAACATGCCCAATCAGTGTATGTATCCATGTCTGGCATTTTCTAAATTCAATTCTCATTGTGCCCATCTGTTTCAACCATGTTTGGGAGTTTTGACAATGTAGCACCCCATTAGCTCGACCCCTCAGAACCCACAGGGCTCAAACACAAGGAAAGGAGAGCAGCCTGGGGTGGAGACACGTCTGTTGTATCTATTTCAAAATTATTAATTTTGTGACGTCAAGACATTTGTTGTGAATTTCTTTTGGGGGGAGGAATAAGTGGGCCTGTAGAAAGGGAGCTACCGAAGCGTGGGTGGAACTGGCAAAGATAGAGAACATCATATGAAGATAAACTCTGCCCCGATAAAATATATATATTTTAATATATATTCTGTGTTTGCCATTAGAATTTTTCAGAATTCTATATTCTATGGTTTAAGCACATTTTGTTTTCAGGAAAAGTCTCTAATCGTGTGATTGATGAATTTAAATAGTGTAATAACTGTGTGCTCTGCGTGGTTGCACTTCTGATAGTGTGTTGAAGGGAGAAGCTCTTGCTAGTGTGCTGCATCTCTGTGTTTGATGTGAGATTTAGATTGTAGGTGGTCGCGGGTCCAGTCAATGTGTCGTGTACAGAAAACTTAGTCTCCTGACACATCGTAGTCATTTGGATACTGCTCCGCCCTATATTTAGGTGTTGGTGTCAAACGCCTCCGTTTCTTTGGACGTCTCACAGGGTCTCTTTGTCATGATTGTGGCTGATTTTTATAAACTGCATCCACATCTTGGAAAATTCCACAACATAACACGTGTTACAGTTGATCCCATTTGTATTATCAAATTGCTCCATTCTGTCCTTTCTGCATCGCAGAAAGCTCAGGGCCCAAGTTTAATTGTATATCAAGCTAAAGGTTGCAGAAGAAAATAAGAGGTCCTCCTTTTACCTTCATCCATTTATTTGTGTTTCGTTCCACTCTCTCTATAATGGCACCAGTGGTCAACCTCTTACTATTATCATATTGACTCCTTTTGGTCAAACAAGCTCAAGGTGGCTTTCTTGTAGCAGTTGGCCGTGGCTTCACCTACTCTATACAGGCTCTTGTTCCGTGGCCTCACAAGTTAAATGCTAAGTTGTTTATTCATTAGTGGAATGCACTTCACTAAAGGTGAGTGGATAGCCTGCACATTTAGACATGCAAATGGAAGGAGGTGACTTAAAAAACAGCGGGCCGGGCCGATGATTTGCCTTGCAAAGCACACCCATCTGCCCTTTCGATGGCTCATTGGCTCCCAAGATCAGGTGCAATCTGAACTGGAATCATTTGGATAATTGACCTTCTGTGTGCATACATTAGAATACATTAATTTTGATTGGCCGTGCAGCATTAGGAACAAAGCGGGAAATGTTGGCTCTTTTATATTCAGTTGCCGGCTTGTTGTACCCAGTCTCCGAAGTGATTATGTATGCCATTCCCCAACTATTATGCATTTCCTCAGTTAAATGAAATAATTCTTCCTTTTGAGCTGCGTAAAGCACAATACGGCAAGGCACAACCAAACTTTTTAGGTTAAGCCTCAGTCTGACTGAGCAAAAAAAAGTATCCACTCAAATGTGTGTGGGTGCACAGAATTTGCATGCATACTTCTGTTGTGTGGGTGGGATTTTGTATATAAATCTACGTATTCTGTGCTCATGCAGCCATGCGGGAGCAGAGGGTCCGGGTCTGCCTCGTGTGGCTTCTGGTCCTCCCTTATTTTTTTCCACCATCTCCATAAGTGACCTTGCTTTTCCAATGAAAGTGCCCATACTGTGTGTGTCTACCCCAGGCACGTGTGGGACCGTATGTCTCATTGCTGCCTGATGGACAGCCATTAACCCTTGGTGGTAGAGGTTGAGGAATATTTATGTCTTCCTGTCAGCAGTGACACGACACCCTCTGGGGATGAATAATATGCCTGCCCTACACTGGCTCCAATTGTTGAGTCCAATTCATAGCAAAGTGGTTTGTGTGTGCATTGTGCTGTGCTGTGTGTCTGTGTGTCTGTGTGTGTGTGTGTGTGTGTGTGTGCTGATGGGCAGTGTGTGTTCAGGGGCATCGGATACCCTGAGGTGAGTAGCAGGAGACGAGTTCTACATCCCTCACTGACATCTGACAAACCTCCCGCTCACCGCAGAGGTCGGTGTGTCTCTCCTCCTCGCTCTGCGTCGTGCATGAGCAGCGTAGTTTCAGTGGGTAGGCTTCAGAATTCATCAGCCACTGTTTTTCTTTTGCTTAATTAGCCTACAACGGGAGCTGATTCCTACCAATGGTTTCTGTTTAGCAGTATTATAGAGTGGCAGCCCCCGGGAACTGTAACATTCATCGTGGTCTCATTCGTTTACTCCGCTCCCAGCAATAAGCTTGAGGAGCACTGTAGACTTTTTACCCCTGGGATAACCTCTCAGGCTGCATGCAGGCGGTTCTTACCTCTGATTAGAGATTGATTATTGGGGCATGACATGAAGGGCTCCAGATATTGAAAAAGTACTGATTTTAAATTGAACCATAAAACACTTTTAATCTATATTTGTATCTCCAGTCAATTGTAACTTCCTCTCAAAAGTGCAAGATTCGAGATTGGGGCCATTCAATTAACTCTCAAAGGCTCTCAACGCAGGCGACGATGAGCCGGCAGCTCACAGCAAACGTGCTAACAGTGCAAACGTCAAAAGCGCTGACATTGCGGACAGTGTTTACCAGACGAGGGAATCGGAGGGTGGGCGCCATGCCAACGCGACAACGCTGACGGTCACGACGGCGTCATCGGCTGTAGAGCACAGATTCTATTTTCAAATAATTTCTGTTCAATTTTTTGGACTAACATTATTATGACAAGCTCAATAATAAATTGCATCATGAATTTAAAGGTCTTCACTGTACCCCCTAGCTTCTGAAACCAAATTTAACTGCTTTACAATTCTATTCAATTCAATTCAATTCTAGCATTTTATTTCAATTCTAGCTATTTTATTACAATACTTCATATATATATATATATATATATATATATATATATATATATATAAAAATATAAATGCTAGAATTGAATATGTAACGTGAGGTGAACTCACGGAAAGGGTTTGATTATTAATCTCGAAGAAAAATGACTAAGTTGCATGATATACACATGATGATGAAGATTGAAGAGAGGAAATGCCACTTGGTTTGTTGGCAGGTTTAACGGCATTGAAGCATCGTGCTCAGTGACAGCCGTGTACAGTCGGTGGTGTTGTGGTACGACGAATGTTTACCTGGCACCCTTTTACTAACACAACAGCTTTGACTTGTTGCATCCATTCATGGCCACCATAACCCTAATTTCATCCAAGAATATATTGGTCCATGTTTAAAAGCCCAGTTTGTTTGAACACTCAGTCATACTGAGTTTCCAAACCGTTAGGAAGAACCAATGGCGTGCCCATGCATGCAGTGAGCTACTGCAATCAGAGCTTGTGAGCATGAAGTGTAAAAGGTGTTGTAGCGGCGATCCGTCGGCGCGGTTCTCGTTTAGCCGCTAAAGAGCTGCAGACACCTTGAGTCTCTTCCTTACGCAAATAAGATGACCGTATCCTTCATTTCGTTTGCTGGCTTTATTTAAACATGAATCAATCGTACACACATAACATAAATAAACTCTCTCTCTCTCTCTTACGGTCTTATGGTCTTACGATCTTACGTTCTTACGGTCTTACGGTAGAAAAACTATGTTTCCTCTGTGCCTAATGCAGCTCATCTCATCTCATCTCACCTGCTGCTGTCATGACGTCATTAAATTATTCCGTAATTAAGAAAACAAATAACAGCCTTGTGGCTCTTACAGGTGTTATTTACCTGGATGCGGTTCACAGTGTCATGTGAACATAAAACTAGGGACAGTACTTGAAGTTTCTTTTCACAGATATCGTTCGTGTCTGCATTTGGAAAGAAGCACATATGGGGACTGTGGCTCAGTGGTGAGCAGGGTCGTCCTTCAATCAGAGGATCGGCGGTTTGATCCCCGGCTCCGCTAGCCCATGTCGATGTGTCCTTGGGCAAGACACTTAACCCCAAAATTGCTCCCGGAGCTGTGCATGTGTGTGAATGTTAGTTACTCCTGATGGGCAGGTGGGTCCTCCCATCAGTGTATGAATGGGTGTGAATGGGTGAATGATGAATTAAAGCGCTTGAGTGGTCGGAAGACAAGAAAAGCCCACTGACATCAGGACAGCAGCAAGTCTCTACATCTTCCGTCGGAAACTAAAAACCCGTCTTTTCCGACTATACCTTTTAATAAAAACCGATTAGCACTTCATTGGCACTTGCTTATGGTATTTTTGTAGTTTGGGCTTTTTTGAAGAAATGTTAGCGTCTTGATTCTTATTGTTTTGAGTTTGTCATGGTTGAATGCACTTATTGTAAGTCACTTTGGATGAAAGCGTCAGCTATATGACCTGTAATGTAATGTAATGTAATAAAAACGCTATACAAGTACAGGTCCATTTTTATCATTACCATATTGAACAACAACATGAATATAGTGGGGAAACAAACTTCAACTGCAAGCAGCCAATGATTAATATGTGTCACTGGTCCATCCCCAAAACCAATGGGCACAAAAATAAATGCCGCGTGTTGGAAGTAAAATCCAAGAAAACAATCAAAAGGACCAAAAGCAAGTTTGGATGGAATGAGGGAGGAATTGCACAGTGATACTGTGAGTCATGACACACTGCACAGTTTGTATGTGTGGTGGCCATTTTAGACCATTTATGATTAATTTGTATTATGTGTTCTGCTCACACCTGTCAAACGTATTTCACATATTCCTAATGTGAATGCCTGCCATTAGATTAGAGGGGACATTATTACAATCATGAAACACCACATGCTGTATTATTTTATCTCCCAACAGTCAGCGCCAACTGGCCCAGACTGTAATAGGGTTGATCCCATTTGATCCCCAGTTGAACTGACTGTGACCTCACAAAACACGATTTTGGCCATAACTCAAGAATGAATATGCCGATTAAGGCATTTAACACAAACGTCTAATAGGATGAAGTGATGACAATTTGGACAGACGTGAATACAAACTGCCACGTTACTGATTGGTGGAGGCATACGACTGTGAGGCGCTGATTCTGGTGTGTTTTTTTTTTCATTTGCAGCCAGAGATTTAGTTTGTAAGTGAGTAAATGTTTGACTGCAAACAGAAGTCTTCTCACTGGAGCTACGGTATTAGTCACCAGGCCCCTACTCCATCAAGCTGATGCTCCGACCTCATCCAGAGCACCACATATCCTCCAAGATGTCCCATCAAATTGTTCATCCCCCTTGCTGACTTGACTTGACAGAACTCTAGCTTTTTTAAACCTGTAAAGCCCACCTTGGGCTGTACAAATAAACCTGACTTGACTTGTAGAGAACCCCCACTGTGCAATGACTGATGGAAAGCAGTGGACAACATACTGCCATACTTCTATGTCAGAAGACAGGGGGCAGAATGGTTCATTAGACACATGGCCCATGACCCCGCTGCCTTAAGGCTGTAAGAGCCATCTCAAGAATCCATTCTCTGGTCGCATGCACTCTGCCAGATCTCACCTTTCCTCATCTCCTTCCCCACCTTCCTCATCCACACCTTCACACCCCTTCCCCCTACCGTTGGCAGGATGTACAGCCATACCTGCCTTGGATTGGTTTCTATCCTGTGGCCTGTAAAGAGAAATGGTGTCAGAGGTGTGTGTTGGGGGTCATACAGTACCTATAGTCCAAGGCAGGTGTGAGAAGATGATCAATGATGTCGAGACATATCGATGCAGAGTAGGGTTCAAGTTGTCAAATGGTTTTCCTCCTTTTACATAATTTGAAGACTCAAGAGTTTGATTTTGATTATCAGCGAGACGTGAAAGGGAACTAACATCAGGTATTGTAGATGGTAGACTGCGTTTAGTGATGACATCTTCATGTTCTCCAGATGAAACCTTGTCCCCACATGGCATCGATCAGGCAGGTATCTAGCTGACTGTTGCTGTGGGAAACTTCAGATGCCACTGTCAGTCGAAGAGGTGTCTCCACCGGTCACATGGCCAATCTTTGACATAATGCTCAGTCTGTGTCTTCGCAGTCCTAAAAAGGGGCTGTTATGGTTCAGCAGGCCGGATAATTATTTCCGTCTTGTCCCTTATGCTAGGGACCGCACCACTTCCCATCACCTCTCTCCGACTCTTTTCTTCTCCATCTCTCTTCTTCCATCTGTTTCACTTCGCCTCCCTCTCTGACTTCAAGACCCTCTTTTCCCTCAGTCTGTCTTTGTGTCATCCTCTCTGTCTTGTTCTGTATCCTCTCTAAGAATAGATACGCACGGGCAAAATAACTGCTCGGTTTGACAGAATTGATGCTCAAAGTGGAGAACGTGGCATACAAGATTGCGAGATGAACACATATATATATATATATATATATATACATTTTACATGGGTTTCCTTACTCATTGGATGCTCCTTACATATATGACAAAGAACACATGGAAGCTTGCTCTTCCTTTCATCCACATCTTTGTGTGATAACATGAAGCACAATATCACAGTGTGTCTAGGAATCCGATTATTCCAAGAACATGTTGGCTGTGTCTAATGTGTGAGTGCTGTGTTGTGACAGTGCTTACCTTCGTCTCTTGTAACAAGGCAGACTTTTTCTTATTTGTGTACCATCTATATTCAAACGCTTATCAACAATGATAATTTTATACCGCCGCAATTTTTGCTTTGTATGGGGGATGATGTTGTGTATTCGGTACTTCCATCAGTGTGTCATGGGTCCAGATGTATCTAGTTCTCACGTCCCTTTTGGCTGTGCCATCATCTAACGTCAATAGTGGGAAGCTAAGCTCAGTACTTTCTTGTTGCAACAAGACTGGCGGACGCTCTGGCATCCAGTCCAAATATAAGATATGTGAAGAAATCCTCAACAACACCTTGACCATGTGAGGCAATTCACTCCTATCTTGCTTCAAACTAGTACAAAAACAGAATAATCGTTTCTCACCAAACGGCCGTACCGTGATTCCAAGGAGTGTGATTAGAGCCAGCAGGCCTGTCTTGATTTGGAAGCCGCGGATGTTAACCTGTGGCCCCGGGGCCGAGCACGGGGCTCCCTGCAGATCGAAAACAAATAAACAAGGCCTGCCAGAACAGGCGGTGACGGTGCAGGCTGTCTCCAGTAGATAAGACGGAACAATTGCCCTTAATAGGCCACAGAGAGACAAACGCCCATCTTCAGCCCTGCCTCTTTTTTTTTTGTTTTTTAAACTCCTATCTGCTTGCTGGTAACAAAGGAAACAAGATGCTTTCCCTTTCCTTTCTTTCCTGCAGAGAGATTAGCAGTGCTTAAGAGGGGTATGGGCATGAAAATGTGTATTTGAGTGATAATTCAGCAACGCACGCGCAACTCGTGACAAGAAGCTGTGCAAAATGAGAGGGAACACAAGGCGTTGATTCCCCTCTGGGTTGAAACTTGGAGGAGAGAAGTACAACATGTTTGTTTGCTATTTATCAGTCGATGGAAGACTTTCTGAACACGTGACGCGTGCCTTTCGATGTTGTCTTTTATATTTCAGTCCGTCCAGATTCCCATCGATGTATAATGTGATAGTTGTATAATTAGACGTGCCTTTATCCACAAGAACAACAACACACTCACATTTTGTCAAACATGTATCCAAGACGCGTAACAACAAAGGCGGGAGGAGTACAATACTGGGCCATGTGAGCATGTCAAATTGTCTGGGTTCCATTTCTTACTTGTCCTGAATGCACTTAGCGGGGCGTATAATAGCAGGCAGAAAAGCCTGTTTCCCCCGTGAAGGCCCTTTTTTTGACTTTGACGCAAAAAGAGCCGGCAGCAATGATCCTGTTTAGTAAAATTTGAATCATTTCACCGGCACCCAGGTAGAAGGGACCGGCTCATGCCGCAACACTGCCTGAAAGAACGCACAAAGATCTCTCTAAAAAGAGCGAGCTGGCACATTATACCTGCTGCCTTATGCTGAGCTCTGATGAAAGAAATCCACCCCGCTGCCGGGTTAGCTCACCTGAAATGAATGCCTTTAAGGAGAGAGGCAGTACTCGTTTTCTGTGACAGGAGGTAAAAATGCTACAGAGTGTGATGTTGAAGATTATCGACGGATTGGAGTGCGCAATGCTATTCCATAGCTTAGGGCTGGATTTCTGAGCCACTGTGGGCTGATTGGAGTCGAGCAGTTGTTGGACTTTTGATTGGATGGAGGGCGTCAAACCAAAGAGATTGACACTAAATTTGACTTCCATTCTTTTGGCCAGTTCGTCATTGTGCCATTTCAACCCCTTTCAGACCAGTACCGTGCTACAAAGAAGCAATATACTGTATTTTATAACTAGTGGGGACTGTGCAGTCCGCCGCCAAAGCAGCAATATGCTTTACCAAAGGTATGTATTGCAATTAAGAACAGAATGAACTGTCCTTGCAGAGAACATGATTAGAGATGCACACATTTTTGCCTTTTCTGCTCTTTTAGCTCCAGTGCCTTTTGCATATTTTCAATTAAAGGCGTTTTTTCCTCTGGGCACTGAAAGCGTGTACCAAATTGGATGCCTGGTAGAGCCTTCAGAAGAATTCAGCCAACAACTTCTCTCGTTCTGGTAGATTTATTCCCTGATCACAAACAAAGTGCAAGCGCTCGCTGCGATTGTAATCACAGGGGAGTCCTTCTGACAACACACAGGTTGGTGAACAGTAGTTAACCACATTATCTCATCTGGTGTTGTAACTATCTTTATTCAGAGTAGGCAGAAGTGGTAGAACTTTAACATTAGATGCATGCTTGTTGTGGTAAGTAATGTTCCTCAGGCTCTACACTTGCTTGTAAACACAAACAAGAGGAATTATGAGAAGAAAACCCAACAAACTTAGAGCAAAGTGCAACTCAGTCCTCCTAACCACATGCATATTTCTATAAACAGCATTTACTTATTTGCCAAGCAACATAAATCATGTCTTACGTATCATTAATATACATAGGTGTCAATAGGAGACGCATGAATGGAAGAAAAATGGTTCTTCCCAATAGAGACAGAGTTGAAAAATGGGCTGCAAATAGGGTGAGAATAGAGCCTTCTCTGGTGAGGCTGCACAAAGGCATCTGAATCTCTGCTGCCCCCCAGTGGTGGGTGGGTGTGCATGTGTGTGCATGTGTGTGTGTGCGTGTTTGTTTATATAGTCCTCATTGTGGATCAGTGTCAACCATCTAACACGAGGAGCGATGTTGCATTACATACATGTCATTGTTATTTCATTGGACATGTAATACAACTACAATGACTCTAGACCTCCAATCATTTCATCTAAGTTCTGTATGTTTTCTTGTTTTGAAACACATTCAAATCAGTAAATGCACCGACTCAAGCTGAGAGCTTTGGTCCATAATATTCAGATGTGCATCTCTCCTTCGTGTCTTTTTAAATTGTCTGTGTACAAATTCAGAGTGGCAGTGGCGATGTTGAACTTGGGTCCCCGCTGTGGGCCACACCTGCACAGGGCAGTGGGGCAACACACACTCCCATGTATGCCCAGAGGCAGCAGCAAAGATACACATACACACACACACACACACACACACACACACATGCATACACATAAATGTGTGAACTGCAGATAAAACCTAACAGGCTGTCAGAAGAACTGTTTGATACACGGCTGAGGTTTGAGAACCAACGTTTCACACCTCCTTCTTTCCGTCTGCTTTCCTCTCACTGCTTAACTCACGCAGTCTCCTTCCTGTCTGCCACCCTTCACACATGTAAATGAATGCCGACCACCGAGTAATACGCTGGTCTTCTTTAAAAAGTGTGTGAATGTAGCTTCGTTTTGAGTAGCAGGCGGCTGCAGATTCCCATCAGCAGCGTGGTCAGTCCCAGAGACAGAAGCCGGTGCCTTGAGGCTACACTTTTATATGTGATACCAACTGTACATTAAAGGGGCGCTCCACCAATTTTACGCATGACGATCAGTTTAATTGTCACGAGGAGTGCTGAACATCCTGAAGGGAAGAAGAAGAAAATATATAGTGTCGCGGGTGTCTCTTTTCTTTCAGCTTTCTACAGTCTAAGAAAGCCTTTTGATGTCATCAGGGTTATTTCCGATTGAGCTTGTGACTTAATGAAAACACCAATAAAAACCAAAAGTAAGGGCACTAACCTTCCTGGAATTTACCAGGCATGGAGAGTCCAACAAAAGACGCTTGTGAGTTGTGGAAAATGTTAATTTGAGCTTGATTCATACAAATGACTAAAAGACAGGGTATCTCGGCCCCCGACGCGTCCAATTTTTTTTTTTTTTCAACAATGACTCCCATCCATTATCACCCGCTTATCCGGGGACGGGTCGCGGTGGCAGCAGGTTCAGCAGGCCGACCCAGGCTTCCCTCTCACCCGCAACACTTTCCAGCTCATTCTGGGGGATCCCGAGGCGTTCCAAGGCCAGCCGGGAGATATAATCCCTCCAGCGTGTTCTCGGTCTTCCCCGGGGCCTCCTACCAGTTGGACGTGCCCGGAAAACCTCTAATGGGAGGCGTCCAGGAGGCATCCTGACTAGATGCCCGAACCACCTCAGCTGACTCCTTTGGACACGAAGGAGCAGCGACTCGACTCCAAGCTCCCCCCTGATGTCCGAGCCCCTTACCCTATCTCTAAGGCTGAGCCCGGCCACCCTACGGAGGAAGCTCATTTCGGCCGCTTGTATCCGAGACAATGACTCCCATATTCGCAAAACAATTATACAACAATTGGAAACTTCAAAATCAAATTTTGTTCACGGCTTTAGTTATTTGTCCAAATGAGCATAGAACATACTGTATATTATTATTATTATTATTATTATTATTATATTAAAGTAGAAATTACCATTGTGACTGCCAACTCACTGAGGAAATTACCCTAATCTAGTTTAAATTGCTACAAAAACGTGCAAAATGGATAATAATTTGCAAACACCATATCCATATTTAGTCCTGTGTTAATGGCCATTGTATTGGAGAGAACATGCAAACTGCTCTGCTATAGAAAAAAAAAAATGGACTGCCATTATACTGCCTCTATCTCATCCATTATTTAAATCAATTACAGCACCTCATCATGTGTTATTACACGAGTAATCTGGAGGTCGTGATTCATTTTGTTTTTCTTTGTTTTTCATTTGAACATCTGAGTCGTGTTCATTTGCAGTTTGGGACTAATGCTTCCCGGACTTTTTCCCCTTGTTGCGTTGCGTTCCCTGTGCGATATGCGCCTCATCAGCATGAAACGGCTCTGTGTGTGGACCCCGACCGCTTCATTTCCTTACACCTGCGTCTTCACGCTGCCGTCTGCGTTTGTTGGTCTTGTGTCCGTGCTCTGCTGTTCACGAGGAGGCGCTCGCTCGGATGGCACGTAGTGGACAGCTCTGATAGCTATCTAAGTCCTTGATCTCCTCTCCCTATAAACGTCATTACCACACACTGAAAACATACACGTTCACGACAGGCGCACACAAACACCCACACGGTGCTCATCCGAATCGGCGCTAACAGATTAGCAGTGATTATAAACAAACATGGAGGATTAATCCTGTGTGCTCTCTACTTTTCGTCTGAGCTAGCCAGGGTAATTACCAAGTGCTAGATTGTTAGTGTAATTGCATGCACACACACACACACACACACACACACACACACACACACACTCTAGCTGCTTTGCTTTTCACGACTTGGTGTTATCAGCTTCATGCTCATTTTGTAAAAAAAAAAAAGTAAAATATCTTTTGCAAAAAGAAACCGCAAGACAGCTGAAGGGAAAACAGTGAGGTTGTTTGCACACAACTTTGCGTCTTCACAACTAAAAGGTTTGTTCTCGATGGCTGTTTTGAAAATGTGAAGTCGTGACATCTTAACATTTTGCGAACCGTAGCTATTGAATTTGAACCGAGTCTCGAGCAAGGTGGGGGTCTCTCTTGTATTAGCTCGATGCCGCCTAAGACCTCGCCTCTGTCTGTTTTCCCGTGGGATTCAACCTTCGGCTTCCCCGCCAATGTTATCAGCTACTTTCGATTCCCAGCAGACAGCGGAAGAAAGACTCTCTAGAAATAAGGTTGTGAATCCAAAGACAAAACACTGTGCTCGAGGACATCTGCCAAGGGTGAGAATATTTATAAGTACCTTTGTCTGAACTTCATTCACTATCTCCTTCAAGTTGGGAGAAATGCGAACCCTGTTTATTGCAATAAAACCCTGAAAAGATGGGTGTTTTATGTGTAGTCCTTGCAACGGGGACGCTGGCGAAACTTAACGCCGCTCCGTCGGCCCCGTTGGCCCCGTTGCATCCACAGAGCCTCCCGCGGAGGGTTTGTTTGCTCCTGGCCTGATCGCTCCACGCTTTCCATCCCCTCCCTCTGGTCGGCCGAGCGCATCGCTGCAGCTCGTCATCACAACAACAGTCCCCAAGAGCGAGATGGTGGCACGAAATTAGGAACTGTTACAGCTCCCCCAGCACCCTCTTCCTGCTGACTCCACTCCCCAAAACCGGACTGGTACACTCCAAGATGTCGTCCTTTTATGCAGTTCTTTGGTTCCCCTATTTTAGTTTGTATGGTCTGCTTTATTTTGTATTTGTAATTTTCTATTTCTCTATTGTGTTAATTGCCTATATGGCATTGTCTCCTTTGCCTCATGTATTTTCTGAAATGTTTACTTGTATTGATGTTATGTTTTTACCTTGCTTCTATGTAGAGTATTTTGTAAACCCTGTTTTTAAAGGTGCTATATAAATAAATATATTATTATTATATTCCATTAAGAGGAAAGGAAAGAGCTTTATACCGCACAGTTTTTTTTAAAGGCCTAATATGATGCATGGCTCTGCCACATTGTTTTGAAAACAAGCCAGGTGTGCAGCGTCTTCTGTTTGTCATGTCACCACTTCCCATTGAAATATTACTTTATTATTTGGCCCCGATGTTGCCTTTTTCACCTGCTGCTGCCCTCTTAACTTCAACAATATATTACTCTATTCCGCCTCGGTGTGACAGTGTTGTATAGCCTCTTGGTGCACGTAATATTGTACACAACGGTTGGGAGGCTGCTCCACTAAATGTTTTCCTCAGTCAAGAGACCTTGTTCACTCGTCAGAATGAAAGTTTTGTATGAGAAATGTACATCCTTTGCACAATGCCACTGGATTTAATTCCTTATTTGATTCTCTTCTTTCACAGGTCGAGGCCATCTTGGTCAACATCTTTGGTGGAATCGTCAACTGTGCCATCATCGCCAACGGCATCACCAAGGCTTGCCGAGAGCTGGAGCTGAAGGTGCCGCTGGTGGTCCGGCTCGAAGGTAGAAATGCGCTATAAAAAGAGATCAATGAAATAAAAAAAGTCAGTCCCATAGTCACACCCCATATGGCCACGATGTACAACTTCAATGGAATAAAGCATTCAAACACTAACAAATTACTGATAATATAGCCAGTTATATCTAGTTTTCAATATAAATATATAATTTATTTGACCATTTTTGAAGTGACAAATGTATATATTATCACTTGTTAGTGTTACACAGGATTTAAAGCACATCTTTCCCTCTTCGTTTTAAACTTTGGAGCCATTGTATTATTGCTGCTGTGCTCTCTGGAGCCGATCCATCTTCATTGTGGCCCGGCGTCCCGTTGAGAACAGGAGGACATTTCTCATACGTGTCACATTGTGCCGCAACCGTCATTAGCGCCAGCCAGAATAACGGCAGAGATGCACTGATTGGCTCACCTTTCACCTGTGTATGCTAATGAAACCTGTGTGGGGGGGGGGGGAGGGGTGTGTGTGTGTGATGCAGTGGTGACTCCCAGAGGCGCGGGGGCGAGTTGGTGGTTTGCTTAATTGTCAAGATCCTGCTGAGTGGTGTGTCCAAAGCATGTGTGTGTGTGTGTGTGTGAGAGCACTTCATACTGTATGTCCTCACACTCTGCTAATAAGGTGTGTAGGTCAGGGCGCGTAAGCTGTTTCTAGAACCCCACTGTGCACCGAGGCACTACAGTACAGTATACACATGGCCCTTAAGAATGTGTGACACTGTTTACACTATTCTCCCCTTAAACAAAAGGAAATGTCATGTAGGTCTGTAATCGAGGGACTTTTATATAAGGACTTTGCACCAGAACTGAAGCTGTAACGAGAACTGACGTGTGGCTTAAACTTAAATCCCACAAGTCACAACTGCACACAAATTCAAATTTGCACGATTCTTCACGTTGCTGATTGACCACGCGGCCGAAGAGTGAACTCCTGAACTGTGTCGCCACAGAAGCGAGGTATCGAAAACAGACCCCTTAATTAGTCGCCGCATATTTCTCATACCCCCCCCCCCCTCCCCAACCATGTAATGCAACCTGACTCACAAACAGAAGGTCACTGCTGGCGGTTGGGCCAACCACGTTCTCCTGGCCCGGGCCTAATCCAAGCTTTAGCTGTGGGTCATTACATCCTGGGCCGCAGTCTTGTGAAGAAGATTGCTTCAGAATCAATCAGCTCAGCTTGCTAGGCTGACCGCCGGGCAGCGAGAGCGGCCCAGCGCTCTTCAACGGGATCAGAATGGATTAACTGGCACACTTTTAATTGGGAAGGCTCTTTTTAAAAGACCTGGGTTGATTACATTGGTGGAGAGTTATGTATCCCCATGTGTGGAGGAGAAGGGTCATGTTGTCTAGATGCTGATAGGGTGGAATTAGTTGATAGAGTTGCTTGAAGTACGAGCTAATAGAGAGTCGGACTAAAACACACCCAGTTTGTGGCTACAGTATAAGCACTTATATTCATATGCAAAAGAACCCGCACAAAATGTTTGTACACACCCATGTTTAAGGTATTGAAAGGAAGAGATACATGACGAAGAACTGTACTGCCCCCTTTGGCCACAGTGCAAACATGGACATATTGCTCTGTGAGGAGGCTCGCTGCCACTCTGGGGAAACAAATCCTCTTGAATAGCCCTCAGGGTCCAGGAGAAAGACGAAAAAAAAAGGTGACTGCATTCGCTTAACTCTGTTCCCCGGCCTATTGATTTACTCAGCCGTTCCCCAACTGTCTCTCAAACAGTGGAGGCTGTTTTCTCCCTTTTTTAAAAGGCGATCTGACCATATTTCTCCCACTTAATTAAAAATAGATAGTATGGTTGAAACGGTCCTTTCAGTCCCGACGGTGTCATCACAGCTGAAATAGCCATCTGCTGCGGCTAATGCACACATAAACAGGTATTCATGTACATGCATACACGCTGAATATAAAAGAGCAGACACCTGCTCGGTTTGACACTGACCATCTTTTTTTTTGACTTTTTGAAATCTACATTTATTAAATGTTTAGTTGTAAGAATTCAACAATTCCCAATTTTGTTCTTCCTTTCATGTATTTTGCATCTTTTTCCTCCTCTTCGCTTCCAAAAAGCACCGGTCCAGAACTGAAAATGTAATGAGAATAAATAGTGTCAGATGCCCAAAAGCTGAATTTGATGGAATTTTTATTACAATGAGGTTCAGCATGGATGAAAATCTGAATGACTCGATGCATTCATATATAATATGAACTCTCAATGTCAGAGATGCTCTGTAGATGTAATATACTGAGCTCCAGTCTCTCTGAAACAAGATTCAAGACAAAATCAGAAACATGAAAACGTTGATTAATGACTGGCGAGCACATCAAAGGAGAAGCGTCCGCCCCGTTCTCTCTCTCTCTCTCTCTCTCTCTCTCTCTCTCTCTCTCTCTCTCTCTCTCTCTCTCTCTCTCTCTCTCTCCTCTCACTCACTCACTCACTCACTCACTCACTCACTCACTCACTCTCTCTCTCACTCTCTCACCGCTCCAATGAGAAGCATTTGATGTTCCACACACAGGAGGAAGGTGGGAAGAGCGAGCCTCATCCAATTCTGTCTGAAGGGAAAAGCCCAACTGTTTAGTTCTGAATATTAAAAGGATTCAAAGTTAGAACAAGTGTGATGACATTTAGTGATGATTACACCTGTTGTTCACGGTTACTATTTCTGTAATACTCTCTGGGTCACAAAGTCTAGAAAAAAGGAATCGTGGCTCTGCTATTTCATATTCAGTGTTATTATCAACAGGTTTCTCTCTCTCTTATTTATATACGTGTGTGTGTGTATATATATATATATATATATATATATATATATGTATATGTATATATGTGTGTGTGTATGTGTGTGTATATATATATATATACATATATGTGTGTGTGTATATATATATATATATATATATATATATATATACACACACACACATATATATATATGTGTATGTATATATATATATATATATATATATATATATGTGTGTGTGTGCGTATATATATGTGTATATGTATGTATGTATGTATGTATATATATATATGTGCAGATATGTGTACAGTAAATATAGTTTGACAGTATGTTTTAAGAACAAGACTAGCTATCCAGCCATGTCATTGTCCTAAAATGAATATCAATATTTCCAGGAACACATGAGGAAGCCATGTGTCCTGTCTGCTGCAGCCTGAAGGAGAGCATTGAATAGCAGATGGGATGTGAGAGTTCAGAGGTGCAATGTAACTTACAGTCACCACCACGTGGTGTTCAGAGGACGAGGCCCTGAAGGACTACACTCATTGTTATGAATAAGATATTCTATAATGTAGCCAGTGCATTCATTTAGAGCGGTGAACCGACCATTTAACTGGAACTACTTAGTAAAAAAAAAATATGAAGCTGATTTAAAAAGTCTGCTTTTCAGATTTTTAGAAAAGTATGTATACCTTTTTGTGTTGTCACAAACCAAAAGAAGGAACAAAAAAGTAACTTTTCTGAACAGCGGCCATCATTTCGATGAAAACACATCCAGTACAAAATGAATTGTGTAAATAATAAGATTAACGACGGTGGAATTATGGTCCATGCTGGCTCGTTCGTGTAATTAGTCAAACCTGTGCTATGGCAAGTCAAAAGGCCTTTGGTAAATGCTAATGGTGTGTTTTATTAGTTATGAATTCAACGATTCATTTGTAAAAGAAAGATGCCATTATTTCTCATACAAAAAGTAATTTGTCTCACTTTTTATTAAAAACAAAGTTCAGAGGGAATGGATCAAGCTAATTCCTCAACCACAGAAAGGGATTTAGTTAAGTTATCAAGCGTTGCATAATTTATTTTCTTGTCTTTACCTTATGCAAGAACACATTTCACACGCATCACAGGGACAATAATTGCCTGTGATGCACGAGGAACTCCGGGTTGGAGAATTCAGCGGCGTCTTCTCCTCATGTCTCGTTAGGACAGAAATACTCACAGATTTATGAACTCCAGCATCAACAGAACTCTTATTATCCTGTTGAAATACGGTGTCCTTTAATTGACTCACGCATTAATTAAAGTGTCATTCTCAACAATAGTCGCAAGAAAGCTTGAACATTAGTGTTGCTATCCACCATTAATGTGTTCTATGAAGTGGCAATTATTTAGATGGCAAAATACTTAAAGGAACTGTGTTCCAACTCTTATCTTTGTAAAGATCTGGTGGAGTAATGTCTATGTGAGCAGAGAATGAAGCGTCTCCTCGCTTCGTTGACATTACATTACATGTCATTTAGCTGATGCTTTTATCCAAAGCGACTTACAATAAGTGCATTAAACCATGAGTACAAACTCAGAACAACAAGAATCGAGAAAGTAACAATTTCTTCAATAAAGTTAAACAACAAAGTACTATCAGTAAGAGACATTTAAGTGCTACTAAAGTGCTACTACGGCTCTACCTTCCCTATTCAAGGTATAGTCAAAAAAGATGTGTTTTTAGTTTGCGACGGAAGATGTAGAGACTTTCTGCTGTCCTGATGTCAATGGGGAGCTCGTTCCACCAATGAGAAGCCAGGACAGCAAACAGTCGTGACTTTGTAGTGACGGAGCTAGCGAAGTGAACGAGCTGGGGTGTACGGTTAACCATGTCCTGGATGTAGACTGGACCCCATCTGTTCGCAGCACGGTACGCAAGTAGCCTACCAATGTTTTGAAGCGGATGTGGACGGCCACCGGTAACCAGTGAAGGTCACGGAGTAGTGTGGGTAAACTTCGGGAGGTTGAAGACCAGTCGAGCAGCTGCATTCTGGATGAGCTGTAGAGGTCGAATGGCATTAGCAGGTAGACCTGCCAAGAGGGAGTTACAGTAGTCTAGATGCGAGATGACCAGAGCCTGGACCAGAACCTGTGCCGCCTTCTGATGTTATGTATTCCCCTGATGTTGCACAGCATGTACCTACAGGGGCGTGTTGTTGCGATAATGTTGGCAGTCAGGGAGAGTTGACTGTCACGTGTCACACCGAGGTTCCTGGCAGTCGGAGTCGGGCCAACACTGAGTGGTTGGAGGTAATAGTTAGGTCGTGGGTGAGAGAGCCTTTTCCTGGAAGGAAGAGTAGTTCAGTCTTGTCGGGGTTAATTTTCAGGTGGTGTGCGGACATCCACTGAGAGATGTCAGTCAGACAGGCAGAGATTTGTGCTGCTACCTGCGTTTCAGATTGAGAAAACGAGAGGATCAATTGGGTGTCATCGGCGTAGCGATGGAAGGAGAAGCCATGCGAGCGAATTACAGAGCCGAGAGAAGTTGGTGTACAGAGAGAAGTTGACGTAGCCGGGCCGGCCGTGAGCTCAAGTTTGTGCATGTGAGGGCCGCGGGTTTGATTCCCGGTCGGAGCGGTCCTTCTGTGTGGAGTTTGCATGTTCTCCCCGTGGCAGCGTGGGTTCTCTCCGGGCTCTCCGGCTTCCTCCCACAGTCCAAAGACATGCTGCAGGTTAATTGATCTCTAAATTGCCCATAGGTGTGAATGTGAGAGTGAATGGTTGTATGTCCCTACATGTGCCCTCGATGGACTGGCGGCCTGTCCAGGGTGTCCCCTGCCTTCGCCCTATGTCAGCTGGGATAGGCTCCAGCGCCCCCGCGACCCTAATGAGGATAAGCGGTATTGAAAATGGATGGATGGATGGATGGATAGCAGAAATGAATAACCGCCTAAAACTCTGGAGATTGTGTAAATCATTTTGTGTGGCAGTAAAAATCTTTCTTTTTTTTTTGTCAAGTCGTTCTTGGTGTGAGTGCATTTTATTATGTGCCTGGGTCCAGGCTGTGAGTAGGTCTCTGGCAGCACCTAGTGGCTGCAGGTGAACACACACATCCATATACGAAACAAACTCTACAAACACACACACTCACACACTCACACCTAGTGGGGCCGTTTCCAGTGGGGCTCCGTCCTTTCCTCTGCTGCTGTGAGCTATCATTGCTCCCTACTGCTCACAGTGGAACTGCAGTCCTCTCTCTTTCTCTCTCTCTCTCTCTCTCTTCCTCTCTCGCTCCCTTTTTTTCTCTCACTCTCGCTTTCTCTTTAAATATATCTCTCTCTCTCTCTCCCTTTCTCCCTTTCTCTTTAAATGTATCTCTCTCTCTCTCCCTTTCTCTCACTCACAGACACACATATGCAGAGAAAGCCCCCCCCCCCCCCCCACACCCCCCCCCCCACCCCACACACACACACACACATAACATGGATAACACAGGTAGCACAGATGCAGTGTCTTAACATTGCCGCACACACTATTGCTTCTCATTAATATTTATGGGATGACAATTGAAGTGCATGTGTTGTTTACTTTATTGCAGGACTACATAGTCATATTTGTCTTTTCAGAGTATCTCTTGCATTATGTATTATATGCTGTGGGCACATACGGCTGCTTCTGCCGGAGGTGCATGTTGTTTCAACTTTGCTGTGTTGCAACTTTGTTTTAATCATCTGCAAGATCCGCCTGTATGGCATTACAGTTACGATGTGAGCGACAGCACTGAGACTATAGATTCTTCACAGAGAGAATATTCCAACCTCTGTTTACGCGCCAGAGCAAGGTCTCTTCCTGCTCGGGTTCTAATTAATTACATCGCACAATTGATTGTTTAAAAATGTGTTTGGAATGACTTATTATCACGCTGGACAAAAGAGATGAAATATTAGGCGTTAAGTGGCACCGGTAATAGAATTCTTCGTGAAAGGTGTATTGATCAGGGTGGCCTGGCCTCCAGAGAATTCACACATCATGCAGTCTTAATTA
Organism: Cyclopterus lumpus; assembly: GCF_009769545.1. Lineage (NCBI taxonomy): Eukaryota > Metazoa > Chordata > Actinopteri > Perciformes > Cyclopteridae > Cyclopterus > Cyclopterus lumpus. Next base: position 6,028,604 of record NC_046970.1, on the reverse strand, counting down.
CACGCCAGCCAGGAGAGCTAAGGTCGACCTGCAAGTGTCTCTCTGAGCATGCACACACACACACACACACACACACACACACACACACACACACACACACACACAGTGCCAGATCACAGAATTGTCCGGAGTGAATGCAGAGACATCGATGCTCATTTAAATTCACATCAAATATTTTAATTCCACACATACAGTAAATACTGTACATGAATGTTGGACTGCAACTATTATTTTCACTATGGATTCAACTGCAGATTGTTTTCTCTCTTAATCATGTGGTCACTAACATGTGAAATGTTTTGTCCGACCAACGATGTGTTCGGTAAAAAAGAACTAATTATTTTCCAGGAGCAGCCGGAGTAGAGAATTGTTCAGACAGGACTCTGTAAATGGCCTTTTCCTCTGCCATCATGTCTTCATGTGTGAAATCAGTAAATGCCACATAAACAGCTGGCTTTTGTTGTTTCAGCAGCGTGGGCGATTCTGCTCCTTTTTGACCTTTTGCTCTCATGCCCTCGCTCTCTCATCTCACTCGCTCGCTCCCTCTTTTCATCATTGTCCTCTCTCCCTCCCTGTGTCTTCCGTCCCCCGCACTTTCTGTCTGTGTGTGCGTGTGTGACAGGCTTGTGTGTGTGTGTGTGGTGCAGCGTTGTGAGGCAGCCAGTTTAGTGTGTGGCGCCTGTGGAGAGCGTCTCCAGGTGTCTCTCCATCTCTGTGTCTGGTTGGTTGGGGGTCTACCGGGGCATGGACGTCACCGTATCACCCAGCACCTGCTACCCCTGACCTCGCTGCAGCCAACACACACACACACACACACACACACACACACACACACACAAACACAAATAAATTGTCCTCCTGCCTCACTGACGGTGTTCACAGTCAAAGCTACCACCGTTCACCCATAACTCCATCCATCTGTCATCAGGTGCATTGATTCCTCCAAAGGAACTCTTTGTCTTTCACACAGTGTTGGTTTTTACATCAGTGCAGATGGCACATCGGGTTCCACCTTGTTAAGCCCTTTTTTTTCTTTTTCTTGTCAGTATTGTGGTTGCCTGTCGTAACGGCGTTCTTTCTCCGTCTTCTAGGGACCAACGTCCACGAGGCCAAGAGGATTCTGACCGAGAGCGGCCTGCCCATCACCGCAGCAGAGAACCTGGATGACGCTGCCAAGAAAGCAGTGGCGGCCATCCACAAATAGAAAGCTCTCGGTGCAACTGCTCCACACTCTGCCCACTCATTACCAACACGCATCACCGGCAGCCTTTTCTCACACACGCAGACCTCCAGGACCTCAAGCCTTTGCTCTCATAAGCTCACCAGCTTTACCAATATTAAGATGCCAAACACGTGTGCAGTGTTAATTAGCAGATTCAACTACTTTTTATTTTCTAAATCACTCTGTAACTCTTCGGCTTGCCTCCACATCATGTCCTGGAACATCCTAAATCTTCAGTGACAGAAATTGGAAAGAGATCTAACACTAAGTGCATTCCATTTTCCAAAGCGATCCTTTCCATTTGTGTGGAATATTAGTTCAGAGAGATTTTCAGCTCCCTCGTTTTTGTTAAAGTACAATATGACTGAAAACAGCCTGTTGTTGTGAAATCTCTAGAACAAGCTGGTCCAAGAGGCCACGTCACACCGGGCACGTCTTAACTCTGGATTAATCGGTCTGTTTTCTTAGTGACGAAACAAATCCATTAATCCACCCAATGCCTTATCTGTGTATCAAATGAGGAGGATGAAGTATCCACGCTGTGAATATGATACAGCACGTCTTAATTGTGAAGTGCTCTCGGGTGTTAACTGCTTAAGTCGGCGCCCGTTTCAAGAAGGATTTTGTAAACTATCTTGCCGACTCTTTAGGTAGCAGCAGTTACGTCCATTCAGAGGTGCTGAGAAAACAAAATCAAGAATACAACTGTACTTAACTCTTTTTATAATCAACAATGTATATTGACAGGATACCTTGAAGACGGTGTCAAAACTGTGTATATAATTTGAGGGATTAAAAACAACTATTTCAAAGACGAGGGTCTGGTTTCATTCGAAGAATCCCGGCTGGGAAAGACGGAAGCGGATGGAAAGTAAGGAAGACGTCGTAATCAAATTAATTCTCTTGACTTTTACAGGAGAGAGCGCGTTTACAGAACACATGTTGACGTCAGCCGTTTGTACAGTTTCGTACCTTTTTGCCCAAAGAAACACTCACACAGTCGAATGCAAAGATACAATTATACCAATTTCTACAAAATACTTTTTTTGTTGATTTTATTAATACTGAAATACATCGATTTTGGATTAAGCTGCAGTAGAGTAAAAAAAAACGTTCACAATAAGCCCAGTTTTCCAAGAACTCGCTCATGCAACATAGTATATAGATGTATTTGACACCATTTTTCACACTGTCTTGCTTTTCATCTGTGGATTGGCACACACACACACACACACGCAGACACTTAAATTCCTTAAATCACACACCTTCAGTCCTTTTAATGAAACTCCAAGTGTAGGTTGTCCCGAGAGAGGTTTGAGAGGAGAGACTGTCCTTCATCGGCCCGGTGTGAGCAGAACAGAGAGACAGAGAGTTGACTGAGACCTATTCCTGTCAGACACACTGACTGTGTGATGGATTATCTGTCAGGCAATCTGAGAGGATGCCTAGACACACCGGATCGACTGCCACCTCCATGAAACACACACACACACACACACAATGCATGCATTTGTGTCCTCCTGTATGCACCAGGAGGTTTTCTCTCACAAGAAACCTCAAACTGGAGCTCGTATCTAGTTTTCTTTTAATCGGAGTGAACTCGAGAGGACTCCAGGTGGGGTTTTCTCTCGCAATGGCGGCGGATACTGTGTGTGAACTGCCAACCTTGATAAAAAGTGGAGAGGGGTTATTGAGTGAAATTGTTGACTTGCTACAATAATTAATTTCTCCCTATCACCGATAGTCATCTCGAGACACGCATCCAGAGGTCTGCGGCTCTGCGCTGCAGCGTGCCGCCGAGCCGAAGAAATGGGCTGAAGGGTTCAATAATTGCCTTATTTCATGCTCTTCCCATCCGTGTGTCAGAAATATCCCTGCTGATGGATTGGACGGAGGAATTTAAGGCTCGTTAAAGCGGGGCTTCTCGGGGCCCTGGTATTGTTTAATTTGGTGTCAAGCTGGAGGTCACAACGAAATGTGCACACTGATTTACTTGGCAAAATTAGTACCGCTCCTTCATATAAATATAGATGGGGGGGGGGGAAGCTTTGGAGGTCAACCTGAGGATATCTGTCATGTAGCCCCGTTGCCTTTAACTCTGCTAATACCTCTGGAGGTGAGAGTGTGGGGGGAGGGTGTTGTTTTAAACGACCCTTTGGGCGGGATTCTCCTTTAATTAAGCTGCATTAATATGCCCGGGGAGTTTTATTTTTCACCCTTACCGGCTCACTTTATTTGTCTCTGTAATTGTCTATTTGGCTTTCTCAAAACGTGGCGGTTCTTTCATTTCCCTTTTTTTTCCCCCCATGCGCTTCGTTATTGATGTCATAGCGGTAATTGCCACTTTATGAAGCTGCCGTCAGTGTTTAAGCGTGTTGTGAGAGCCGGCGTGTCGTGAAGTGCATTCCTTCAGACTACAGGGTCAAGGCTGTCTCTCAGGAAGTATTGGATATTTATTGAGTCATTCGGAAGCAACAACTGGGAGCACATTAGTTTATAATAAAGCAAAAGCAGTACGAATTGCCTCCGGATATTGTACTTCATCTTTCAGGGACAAGGGGTTGCTCAGCGTGTGTGTGTGTGTGTGTTTATTCTTAAAGTTCTTGGTGAACATTTCAAATTGTTTGTTTCCTCCTTCTTGGTCACAGGAATATAAAATAAGAGAGCGCTTGGGTCCGGCCTCTGTGTTGCTGTTATTGTCTTACTGCCATACTGAAGTCATAAAACGAGATGGCTGCTGGCAGGTTTTGATGGGGGAGAAGCAACACAGTAACTGAGTGAGTAAAACATAAGAGTGAAGGAGGAGTCCAGGCTGTCTGAGGTCCTCACATTTGGCCTCGGCTCGCAGATGAGCAGAGAAATCCATTTCTCTTCTCTCCAAACTGTTGTCAGTGTGTCTGTAATTGATGGACTTGGAATCGATTTGAATTACCTCGGCTGTCTTCGAGAAATTGAGCGGAGAGGAGGCTGATTTAAAAAAAAAAAAAAGAAAAAAAAAAAAGTTGCAATTAGCAACGTAGCCCCCGAATCTCCCTTTTGCCATGGCGACGTCTTGTTTTTCTCACGATCGATACATTTGGAGGGTGTCTCTTAGTCTCAAGTGCAAAGTCTGAACACACAAGTTTATACATTTTTTTTGGGCGGGGGGGGGGAGTTTCAGTACAGTTGCCATCAATAAAACCTCAGTTAAGGACTAGACAATATGGAAAAACAAATCATAGTATTTAATAGTTATGGCCAATTATCTCAAGATCAATATTGTGACGATATATTATGGTTCATTATTGGTGCTTTCACTAAATATGTACACAATTATATTTTTAAGTGGGTAAAGGCAAGTGATGGAACAGCTAGAAAAGTCGCTTCACTTCCCTTTTTAAAACCAGGAAAAGACAACACTTATGCCATTTTACAATATTCAAAACCCAAGACTACATATCTAGTCTCATGTGATATTGATATATAATATTGATATATTGCCCAGCCCCAATGTAATTTGTCCTCCTCGGACCATATATCAGTCCAACATTGCTTCGTTCCTCTCCTCTTTCCATCCTTTCTTCTTCCGTTACTTTGTTCTTTCATGTCTGTCTTTCTTTTCCTTCCATTTTCCATATTCTGTTGCCTTTTTATCGTCATCTTTTTATCCACCTGTCCTGACATTGGTCTCCTCTTCCTAAACCCATATTGCCTTCATGAATCCCATCTCCCCATCATGTTTCCTCAATAGTTTTCCTTCCTTCCTTCCTTCCTTATCTTCGTACTTCTGAACTCAAAGCAGGTGATGAGCCCTTTCAGAACTGAAAACATCAAACTGATGTACATGATCCTCGTTCCCGTCCCAGCTCTCCATCACGCATCTTTTCCATCCTTCCTCGCCCTCCCGCTGTCCTTTCTGCACGCCATTCAGACATGCATTCATTTTTTTTACGTCCCATCTTTTTGTCATTCTAGTTGTTCTCTGTTCATCTTGCCATTGTGCTTCCTCCCTCTCATATCCGCCTCTCTCGCATCGTCGTTCCCCTCCACTGTGCCCTCTTGCTGTCATGCAACCTTGCTTCCTTTCTGTACTCCCTTTCTTTCATTCTTTTGGTTCACCTTCCTCTGTACCTTATTCCTTTTGTTCATCCATCATTTCTTCTCGTTTGACTCATTTCTTCCTTGCTTTCTTGCTTCCTTCCTGCCTCCTTCCCGTGTCTTAGGATTGCACTCTGAGTAGACTTGTGGGAGGCAACAAAAAGACAGACAGGAAAGTGGGTAAATATGTCCTACACCTTTTTGTAAATATTCCTTTGGCTGCATGCTAAACTTTCTTCCCGCTATGAGGTTGTCTCTGGCGAGCTGCCCGCGAACCTGTCGTTGCTTCAGGAAGAAAAGGAATCTTCTCCTGGAATGACAGTAGTTAAAAGCTCATTTGGTTTGACCTCTGAAAGCCAACGCCCTCTAATTAAAACAGTGGCAGAGGCAACAGAATGCCGTTTCAAATTGCTTGACAATTAGGCTCCCGAGTTATCCCGGCGCAGCGCTCGGCAGGTGTTCAGCTGACACGCTCAGACGCTCCATTGTCCCACAATGCCGCGCTTCAATGGCGTCTGCCGAAGGTGAGACGCAATCCTGAGGGGCCGGCACAGTGATGACAACACGGGTAGACGCTGTTGTGGTTGTTGTTGTTGTTGTTGGTATTGATGAGCTGTTTGTTTCTCCTACATCATACTCATTTGTATTAGTTTTATCAAAAGAATGTACACTCACTCTATCATGACTTCAGTGTGTGTGTGTGTGTGTGTGTGTGCGTGCCTCGAGGTGAAGGTGACTTTGACAGTTAATGGCGACAACGGTAGCTTTTTCACTCGCTTCTTTTCTCCCTCCGATGTCTGGAACTCGGGCTGAATACATGAGGCCTGTATGTGTCGGGCGCCATCGCCGTCAAACGGCTCTGCCCGTGGCGCGCCCTGGGACGACGGTTTGTTGCCCGAGCGCCCGGGAAAAGTGGCCTGTCACCTGTGATTTTGGCAACAATATAAAGCGGAGCGGTAATGGCGAGATGAAGGTTGCTGAATGCGCTCGCAACCCACCCGGCCACAAACAGACAGTCAACGAGGGGATGGAGCGCCTGGTTCATATGACGGAGCGCTGGGTAATCAGAGGAGGCGTGCGTGTGTTTTATTTGTAATTGTGCACAGAGGATGTGTGTCAGAATCTACCTGAACCGTGTGTGTGTGTGTGTGTGTGTGTGTGTGTGTGTGTGTGTGTGTGTGTGTGTGTGTGTGTGTGTGTGTGTGTGTGTGTGTGTGTGTGTGTGTGTGTGTGTGTGTGTGTGTGTGTGTGTGTGTGTGTGTGTGTGTGTGTGTGTGTGTGTGTGTGTGTGTGTGTGTGTGTGTGTGTGTGTGTGTGTGTGTGTGTGTGTGTGTGTGTGTGTGTGTGTGTGTGTGGCCTCGAACATTTAAATCATATGGCAACGATTTGCATGAGCTGAATACTTTAGACGGCGCAATGACTAATTGTAAATCCGTGTGTTTACACTAGCACACATTCATCCGTGGGAGCTTCCACCGCCCTCCTCTTCTTATGCTGGCTGCTGGGCAGCCGTGGTGGGGAGTAAATGACTTGTTCATGGACTCGCCGTCGCTGCTAGCTGGTCAGCAAAGTGTGTATTGGGGCTGATAGGGGCACAGTTCCACGGTTACATTCAGACCAGAAACTTGTGAACAATAGAAATACCTCACTGCCAGTTTTCATTGGTGGGAAGGCAGTGAGAGATTGGGTCTTAGTATTTTTTTCCCCAGTTTTTAATAACACTGTGGACTAATCTATGCATCAGTTTCAATGACGTTTCCCTTCAAACTCGACCAGCAGACAAAACATGTAATTCTACAGCCACATTTTACCAACATGCTCTTCTGTGAACATCCAGTCGAACACACGATCCAAACTTCCAAGTCCGACTAAAATATGTGCGTTTGACCACGTTACATACTGCAAGTATGAGGTTACACATGCACACAGGCAGGTAGTATCGGAATGAAAGCAGGCCACGCTCTCAGAGATGAACACATTACCCACGTCCAAAAGATATTTCAAACACTTCCCCTTGTAAAATTCTCCATTACATGGGTCAATAGAGGGCAATGGGAGAAGAATAAATACCCACACCTCTCCCAAAGACTGCAGCCTTCTCCTTTGCCTACACACACACACACAGACACACACACACACACAGGCTGACACTTGCTGTCAGCCCATCTGATTGCCTGTTAGGGAGTCTCGCGCACCACGACAAGTACCCATTTTGCCAAGAACCATTTCCCCCGCCATGTCAGATATGGGGATATTAATGAATGCACAATGACAGTACTTAAGGAGCCGAGCAGCCATCCTGCCTCCGCAAATTTACCCACGGGTCACTTTGGTTTCGACAGGAAAAAAGGAATCTATGGAAACA